>NW_008628621.1:0-12450 GCF_000691845.1 Merops nubicus
GTGCCTCTTCGGTACCGGATTATGACAACAATGTATTCTCAGAGCTCAGAGGCTTTTTACCACTTAGAATCACAAAATCACAGAATAACTCAAGTTGGAAGGCACCTATAAAGATCACTGAGCCCCCTCCATGCTCCCTGCAGGACTACCAAAAACTAAACCACATGACTAATAGCATCATCCAGATGAACCCTGAAATCTGACAGACTTGGTGCTGTAACCACTTCCCTGAGGGGCATGTTCCAGTGACCAATCACTCTCTCAGTGAAAAACCTTTTCCTAATGTCTAAACTGTATCTCCCCTGATGCAGCTTCATTCTATTTCCTCATGTCCTGTTACTGGTCACCAGAGAGAGGAAATCAGCTCTTCCACCTTCACCACTCCCTTGGGGAAACAGTCTACTACTTCTTTAGATAACTCATCTCTCCCTAAGAGTCATCCTAAAATAAAAAATTACACACACATGCACACACAAATGGCCTTTTTAAATATTTCAACATTTTTGGCCCAATAGGGTTGATTCTGAGATTATTTCCGTACTACTTGGTCCCTGAATGAAGACTGAACAAAAATGGATCATCATCTTAGGGGAACAGACAGGATCTTCAAGCATAACCAACAGGAGGTGAAAGATGGGCAAGCTGGTGAAATAGGGACTGTTGGGAAATGACACAAATGTTTATCTTAGGACTCCAGAAGGAAAAGAACAAGCCCCTGCTGCCTGAGATGAATAACTAGAACTTTCTAGCTGAAGTCAATAACAGCTGTGGGTCAATAATACTGTGGGTCTTCACAGAAGGTGACCTGTAACAAATATTTAGCAATAGATCTAGAAGACAGGCCAAAAAAGGTCTGCATGTTGATACAGTGACCGTTACATACCACACATACAGCACAAGGGAGCTAAAAGTGCCTCAGGTGATAATGACAGCAATCTCTTAAAAGGCCTTGAATAGTCTAGCCTGTTACACTAACGTCAGAATTTTACTTTCTTAGAGCCTCAGTTGTGTTCACATCTGTCACTTGCGTAATGCTGAGCTTTACTGAGCTTAGGTGTTGTGAATTGACTCTTAAGGCCACAAAATAATGCTTTGTACAACTCTCCTTCCACCCACTTTCTACAAAAAAAGAAGAAACAAAATTCAGCCTTAGTTCACCAAGCCAACATTTAGATACATACACCTTAAACTGAAAGGCCCTTTGATGCAGGACATCATCCTGCATCCTGCAACATGAATGGGTGGTGCTTTTACAGTTCTCATGCAGCACATCCCCTACTGGAATAAGCACCCACTTCAAAACCTATTTGGAAAAACATTACACAGACTCACTGAATCTAATGCAAACACTACGTCAGGGGCAATTTCTGAACAAAAGAGAAAATGGAACCTTGCTTGATATCATTTTATGTATCATGGTGTCATACTTCTCATATTCACTAGAACTCACCATAAAGGAGAGGAGGTGTTGAAATCCCTGCCTTCAATACAACCTAATTTAGACCCTTTTAAAACAGTGAGTATAGAGTCACCATTAGGGCAGCAGAGACAGGGGTAAAAGCTCTTCACAGTGTGATTTGAAAACCTTCCCAGCAGAATGTCCATCAATGTTAAAAGCAGCGCCACTGTTCTGACACTGCTTAGACATTGCCCACTTTAATTGTATTTCAGAAGGGCAGACAACTTGAGTCAATTAAATTTCCTTTTCATCATTATATTGCACCTTGGTAAGAAACTCTGAGCCATCTGAAAAGAAAAATTCATTTCCCAAGTTTCAAGGGACAGTTTGGCCCTGATGTTTAAGGATTACAGTAATTCAACTGAAGAACAAAAATAGGAAATATGATGGAAGTCTGCATCAGGTCATTGTTTGCTAATGTTTATATATGCATATGCTTTGTCACTTTTCGTCATCTATATTGAATGCAATGACAAATATTGAGCTGAGTGTCTCTTTGCACCTTATTTAAACAGTCAGTACTTATGCAGGGCAGGTCAACGATGCCAACTGTCAGACTATGCACAGAAATGCTTTATGTATGCAAACAAATTTATATGGTGTTTACAGCATTACACCATACATAATGCTAACATCTCTTTTATGTTTTCTAAATTGTGTCACTCCCTTGGTTTCAGGGTCATTACTCTTAATGTGATTGTCTATAAGTGATATTAAAATCAGAACTATTCTATTTCTTCAGATAGATACACGCTTTTAGCCCCACAATTAATCTAAGGGGTAAGTGGTTCAGTTCTACCATTTCCCACAAATAATAAAGGGAGACTACTATGCAGTGATAATGATGTAAAAATCCGTTTTCAAGTGTCTCAAGAATCTTGAGTTGAAGGGCTAGAAATTGCACTTGCCTTGTTTTTCTATTGTCCTGCTTTCAGAGGAATACATTTCCTCGGAAATAATTTACACATTTGTCTCAATTCCTGTGAAGGCCCTATCTGATTCCATAGTAATTTTATGAGGATTACCTAACACACTATCAGAAGTAAAACCCACATAAAACAAAACTGACATTTACCTGATCTCGTGATGAAACCTATAATAACATCTGTTCATCCTAAATCTTTCATTTTACCTCTTTCTCATATGCTGGTAAAATTAAGATAGGCTTTTTACAGCTCTCTGAGGTAACCAAATCCCAAATCACTTAGGAATGGGACCCTCAGGTTAATTCTAGATATATTACACCAGCAGCAGACAACCTAGATGTAGAGTTTTATAGGTTAAAAATAACCTTCAACTAGAAACTCACAAGCTGCTAGTGCAGCACACACACTGACTCATTAGAATTAGCATGAAACTGCACTGGAAAAGTGGATATCCCTATTCTGAAACAACTTCAATTTCCAGATGGTCTTATTAAGATGTAGCCTCGAGTATTGCAAATTACATGACTGTAGTCTTTGGACCCAATCCTCAGTTGGCACTGAGTCTCATAGCTGGGATATTGCTCTTTATATTTAAATAGCATTTAAATGAGGCCAAATCTACAAATTTTGTTCTTCCTTAAAGGAATACTAACCTCTGAAGTTGTTTCTGCTTGCTACTGTCTCATATAGGAAAAAGCACGGTGGCATAAACTTCCGGACTTTTCTTCCTATAATCATGCCTGTGTCCATACAGAGACACAGAGAGATAACACAGTTCAAATACTTGACTTCACCACCTGCAATATCATGCTCAGTTCTTGCACAGTGCCAGAAAAGTAGCACTGGCTTCACCACTGAGATGAGTCTGCATTTCATATCGCTCACAATATAAAGTTTTGCCTATGTGACTTCTGGCATTTTTCTGCTATTACTGCTTTAGGGTCCAGAAATGCCATAGAACATTGTTTAAAGGAATTTAAGGAGGGAGGGGGGGGGTGGAAAGAAGTAATAATCACATTGCTGAGGGACGTCCCATCATCCAAACACATAAAATGAGTATAGGGAATCTGAAAGTGGAAACACATGGATAACCCTGTGGAGATCTGCAGGAAGGACCAGGTTAGCCACAGCTGCTGCAGGTGCCTCTGGCAGTCATCTTGAGCAGTAGGTACAATGGAGATACCTGTAAGGACTCACTAGGGCTCTTTAGATAGTCCAAATCCAATTAAGACACAAAGGCAGCTGGAAAAACTATCGTGGGTAAGTACAGTCTAACTGAAGTTTCTTGTAGTTCAGTCTTCTTGCTAATCACTGCCATGTTATCTACAGCTTCAAGCAGTCTTCTTTTTTAATGTCTGACTTGATCTGTAAGAAAAATGAGTAATCTAACAGACATCCCATTTCATTGTGGTCACTGGGGTAAACTGAGGTGTTCAGCTGCTCTTGCAATACTCTGCACCATAGTTCAGTTTTCTAGGATATGCACAAAAGTTTTTTGGATGTAATAGTGAGAAGGATGAGGGGAAAAACATGTTACACCGACAAACCTTAACAACGTACGATTCATGGCATGTTGTGGTGCTGTGGGGAAAGTGTCTTAACTTCTCAGGGTTTACTCAAGGGATTTCTAGCAGATAGTCACAGTAGACATGAGATACTTGAAACCACAAAGGTTACACCCACATACTGAATTCTGTGGCTTCTTACCATATGCAGAGCAATGGTTTCACATATAGTCAGTACTTAGGCTTTTACAAAGCCTAACTTCAGCAGATTTGAGTATTTCTTTCCTGTTTTAAGTAGAATGGTATGGCTTAGAGCCATACCAGAGAATCCATAGCCAAATCTACCCTAAACTCCAGCAGCCTGGCAGTTTGCTTCACCCTGTTTTTACTTCTCTGAAAGACTGTGTTTTCTGTATTACCATTTTCATTCACGGTTCTGGATTTAATAAGCAGGATTCCTCATCCAGTGTTTAAGCTGTTACTGTATCAAATTTTAGGAGAGAGAGGCAAGAATGTTTTTCTAAATTACATGCTCTAAAGACTCTTTTCTATCATAGGTAGCATCATTTCTGTGGGATTTTTTTGTGTTTTTTTTTTTTTTTTTTTTTTCTGGAAGTTATGCAAACCCATAACAGAGAGATACATAGACCTCAAAAAGTTTATAAGCAGCCTTGAAGGCTCCATTTCAGTAACATATGTGGCTAATTATTGTCTTTGTTACTACAAGCAAACTACTTAGTACTACTTAGTACTATTAAAGGCTATTTATAAAAAGAGGATACGCAAAAGCCACCCATTACTGCAATAAAGGAAATGCAATTAATCACTACATGCACTGCCAAAGAAAAATTTGTGGCAATTATAGAAAAATATAAACTTTCATAGGCAGAAAGGAAAGTAAAAAAAAGAAAGTAAAAATAAACAGCAGAGCACAGCAGACACAAGAATACAATTACTAAGCCTTTAATAAGTCATCAGAGTGCTCTCCTGGGCTGCTTACTCCAATCCTTTCTAATCAGTTGGGGACTATTTATTTATTTATTTCCTTCCATCTGGAACAATAGTTGCTATCAAGAACAGTAGGCCCAGCAGAAATCTTTCTGTAAATAACAAATATCCTTCTATCCTGACTGTACTCATCTCAAAAAATAAATAAATAGAGTAGTTGACTGATGAGCGTGTATTTAGCTAGGCTTTGTTTCTCTCATTTTCCAGATAGCTCTCCTTGGTTTTGATTTGCTTGCTTTTGCCTCTTAATGCTTTTTCCTGCATGCGGAATAAAATAAACCTGTACATTCTTCTTCTGTTTATGTGTACTGTGTAGGGATAGTACTAAGCATTTTAGTATGAAGGGGTTTAGATAGTACTAAGTTCTATTTAGGTCACGTAGAAAGAACATTAGGGGTACAAAAGCTCAGCTAGGACTCAGCCTGGCCACTGCTGCAAGAGATAATAAAAAGTGTTTTTACAAATATATTTTTGTCCCATTTCTATGTAACTAGAGAGCAGAAGTGATTGAAGTACTCATTCAGCATTAAAGTTCAGGTTAATGTCCACAGAGAGAAGAGGATATAAGGAGTTCCTCCACTCCCCTGCATGGTCAGTTTGCACAAGCAGGGAAGACAGAATGCAGGCTGGTAACTGTAGGTGAAGGGAGAGTAGTCACTTTGAAAATGCTTAGTTCACTTGTGTTTGTATAACAAGGACCATAGCCAGTCAGTGGTTTCTATATCAAATGAGTACCACACCTTCTCAGCAGCAAAAAGTGAAGCTAAAGCAGACAAACAAGAAAAATCAAGGCTCTGATCCCAAAAGAAATTAATATTTGCATTTGAATTATGACATGAAAACATATAAGCTCAGGTACTTTTTTAAAATTGGTTTTAAAAAAATTCCCTCCAGATAATTGATTAAATGGTGCATTGAACACGCATCTTAAGTCAGGAATCTAATACAACACTTCTTGCTATTTGTTGCCATGTCGTCTGCAGCTTCAAGTAGACTTCTTTTTTAATGTCTTCAACATTTGAAAGATGGCTGCACTGTTACAGAGGACTATGAGCCTCAGAGGAAGCTACCTGATCATAGAGGATCTTGGTAGGCCTCAATTCCGAGTGTAACATCAGATATGGTGCACATTCTTAGTGGTTAGTAAGAGTTCAGCACAAAGGATATTCAATACAAAGAAATTCAGTTAAAGCTTCTCGTAGGGAAACCAAGGTCATCCCAGGGCTGCCACAACCCTCTGTGTGCCTGCAGAGTTTGAGCCCTAGGACATAGCAGCCTAATTTCATCAGAGACATTCTTTTGTGACCTCAGATATCAGGCTTCACGTGGACATTCACTCCGAAGAGTTCTCTTTGTCTTTCCTCAGAACCATTCGTGTTTCCTCATTGTTAACTGGTTTCTCTAGAGTTTCAGCCTGCTTCTCTGAAATGACAAGAGTGCAATGCACACTAGTTATGCTAGTTTCTACACCCAAATACTACACAATCTGAGCCTGTCATGGATGGAAAAATAGACTAGTTGTGAATTAAAACCTGCACTTTATGCAAAAAGTTTCCACAAAGCAGCAGTCCAAGCTCCACTTCCTGAATACTATTCATACAGTATCATCAATTAGAATTTTAAAAATAAATAGTTTGATTTTAATTCAAGCTTTTAGATAGCTTTCCCTGTCTCAGCTTAATAAAATTCAGAAGTTACTTTTAAAATAAACAAATAAATAAATAAAAAAGGCTAGAAGGATATTGTTTCTGCAGTGTAGACACAGCAAAGGTAAATGATGGTTAGACAAGAAACCACACAGCTGGATCACTGCTTTGCCCTAAGGATAAAACTAGCAAGGTTCATATAAAGGGAAAGAACAACAACAAAAATCTCTTCAGCAGATAAAAGATGTCAGTAGAAACTTTGCAGTACAGAAACAAAGAATATGAAAGGTACAAAGACTAATAAATAGCTACATTACCTGTAGAAATCTGTCATATTTCTAGAACATCATGATAGGTAAAAAAGGCTCCATTAATAATGTTTAGTGGTTTAGAGTCTTTAGAAAATTCATTTAGACTGGTTCCTTATAGCTATGGTTTCAATACAGCTTCCAAACATCCTTTCTTTGGGTGACTTATGTTTCAAATTTGTGCAAATCTGATAGCTGACCTCTTGTTGCTACTCATTTAGACAAACTCTGTATGGTGAAATGGAAAGAAACAATAACTACCTGCAGTGGACTGACTGTGCTTCTCAATAGGTGTTTTAGAATTTTGACTGTGACCATTAAGAAGGAAATTGTAAAGTAGGGTGGAATTACTATTTTGTTTGGAAAAACAACAACAACAGCAACAAAGCAAATGAACAAACAAAGAAAACCAAACAAATAAAGCAAAAACAAATCCAGAAACACACAAAGCAAATCACACTGTAGTAAAAAGCAAATAATAGGAGAATTTAGCAGCAATACATCTTCAGAAAATCTGTCTTACTACATTATCTCTCTACGAACTTAATAATTTATCTGAATTTGTTACAATGCTATTTTTTAATTTTCAGTCATTTGATTTTGTATTTTAAAACTACTTCCCTGAAAGGCTTCACAAGAACATGAAATCAATAAATGTCAACACCTCATACAAATAGCGATGATATATTTCTCTGCTTGATATGAAAAGATAATTACAGGGAAACCTGATGGATACAAATAACATCTCAAAGTAACTAGATCAGTTAGTAATGATGTTACATACAGTTCAAAGGGTAAAGAAAAAAGTAAAAGGCACAAATTTTATAGCTGGTCCTTGATAAAGAATTAGCTTGCATATATGATTTATATCTGTTGATATGATCCTGGAGGTCTAATTAATTATTTCTCATAAAGCAGGAATTATTTTGGAAACCTAACTGGATTGAAAGGGTGCTTTCTCTTGTTTGTTTTTGTAGCCACCTACAGTTTGTCCTGAGGTTTTACAGCTCTGTGGCAAGTCCATAACCTGTACCTCATGTACCTTCATGTAGTTACGTGACAGCGTGTGCAGCCTAATTCATACTATTAACTACAACTATCTCTGAATGCCCTACAGAAATTACAGAAAGTGCAGTGTAGGCTAAAACCAGATATTGTTTATCCAGATATATTTTGTATCTTCACTTGTTTTCTTGCACAATTGGTTGGAGGAAACTCTCTACAGCTTGCAATTTTTTCGGTTCACTCTGCCTTTGTACTTATCATCACTTAGTTACTATTCCTAGAAGTCACAATTAGTGTAGAAAGACTGATGTGTAGAGGTAATGTTTGCATCAAGCTTAATGGGCTGAAGTTGCAGCAGGTGAGGTGTAGATTGCATATCAGGAAGAATTTTGTTACTGAAAGAGTGGTGAGGCATTGGAACAGGCTGCTCAGGGAGGTGGTGGAGTCACCATCTCTGGAAGCGTTCAAAAAAAGTGTAGATGTCGCAGTGTGGGATATGTTGTAGTGATGATGGTAGTGTTGGGTTGATGGTTGGACTTGATGATCTTAGAGGCCTTTTCCAACCCTAAAGATTCTATGATTCTATGATTTTTTCCTGAATATCTTTTACATGTGTAGAGAGACGAGTTCCATGCCACTGTCTGAGAATGACATTCTTAAAAGAGCATTTCTGCAATTCTTTTACCCCTTGTCAGTGGGGGAGCTTTGCCTCCTTTTGACAGTCAAGAGGTTAAATCCACGAGACAACCTCCTTATAAGTCTAATGAGACCCCTGAAGATCAGGATCAGGAACTCCAATGTGTTCATTACCAGGACATCAAGGTAACAGATGTATAAGCACATTTAGTGCTATAGTGTAAACCTGAAATTGCTGAAAGATGTTGCACCTAGTGTCATTGACTTATCAAGAACATTTGACTTTGAGATTGGACAAAAGATATTCCCCCTTTCCAGATGGTACAAAGTGCAACAGTGTAAGTGAGCTGTTACAGGATTCAGGCAAAAAACATGTTTCAGCCTTTGAAACCTCTGAAACCCAAAATAATCCTTCCTTATACTTCCATCTAAGAATCTGAGAATGAAATTTTTAGTGTTGTAGTACCAGTACTCTTGCAAGGGTGGTGAGATTTTACTTGCACTTTTTACTTACATTTATTGGACAGACACTGGCTCCAAGCCTAGCCAATACATGCTTTACTTAAAAAAATACATAAACAAACAAACAACAACAACCACCAACTAAGAAGGTGTGAACTTGGAAAAAAGTTTCAATCAAGCAGTGGAAATACAGTAAAAATATATGTGTATAAATGTATATAAAATGAAAGGTATTTTTATAGTGTTATTTCTTTTGAAAAACTTTGATTAGGTTTCCATTAAATACCAAAGCAAGACAGGGATACAGTTGAAATCAATAAATAAAAAATAAAATATAGCTAGTTATTAGCATGCAAATAATGGGACTACTTTCCCATGCAGCCTAAACAAAAAAATAAATAAATAGTTAGAAAAATAGCAAAGTGTGAAAATCTCACACAGATTTAACATTTGAAGTAGGTGTTTATGAACACAATCAGCAGAAAAATTTTGGAGCATTAAATCACACAGATCATTAAATGCTTTCAATACTGCTATCATTTACTCCAGTCTCCAGATGGAAAGTTAAAGAGGAAGAAAGTAAAAGTTTTCTAAAAAACACTGCAGTTTACTTCTTTAATGTTGAACTGGTTCAGCTCCATTGCATTAGATTCTTCCTATGACAATATTATATTAGCTTTTCTCTTTCACTCTGTGGTCCTACTGCAGATTTCAGACAGGAATTACTCATAGAATCTTAACTGAAAACAATAGTACTTGGCTACTGATAAACAAGAACCTATATTTTACTCAGGCTGATCACAAACACTTCCTCTGTAGGAAAACTCTTCTACTAAACATTTTGCTTCTGTTGGTTTTTTTGGGTTTTTTTGGGTTTTTTTTGTTTTTTTTTTTGTTTTGTTTTTGTTTTTGTTTTTTTAAATAATTTTTATTGTTCCAGCCAATCCTTTTAATAAGTGTTTTCTTTCCATAACCTTCCACAACATCTTAATGTTGTAGTTCCTGAGGGCTACTCCCGCACAATCTTTCGTTGGAGTCTTAGAAATCCCTTCATGAGTTACCAGAAAAGTTAAACACCTGAAAACTGGGCTTAAGATAGTAAACTGCTTACATCTAGAGAGACCTAGATATGTAAAAGAATATGAAACAATTCTGCAGTTCCCAGTGGAATACAAAGCAGAAATCACATGCTAATGCTGACCGAAGCAAGCAAGCTAGGGCATCCACATAGGCACAACATAGTAACATACAGCCAGATGTGCCAATTCACATCTAGAAGTAATGTAGCTGCAGCATGTAGACCATTTAAGAGATCCATATACGCTGAAATGGCCTTAAATGCATAGCTGACACTTAGATGTTTGAGTACAAAAGCAGTGAAAAATATCTGTGTTTGGAACACCTGAAGTCACAAATACTCAGTATAGGTTTGTATAGCACTAAAACACTTGAGATGCTCAGCATCTGTGTCAAGACTAAACTCCAGAGGCATTTCACAGCTTCCCTACTTTGTTTGGGAAGGTATTTCCAAATGTCTCCGAAACCACTTTTTGGTTCAGTGGACCAACCAAACAGGTATTTTTAGTACAACTTGCTTGCTTCAGGCTTTCGAAAAGCCAATGGGACAGCTAGTTATAGCATGAAGGATGAAAGATGGGAAATAGAGGTAAATTGTGATGACTGTCACAGATGAGCAAGACAGGCTGTGCAGAAATGCAGAAGACAGATTAGAAACCAGAGGATGGCAGTGTAGCCGAGCAGTGATAAAGCTTGCTGAAGGGTCAGGTGTTAGAGATGCACATGGAATTCAGAGAAGACAGAGAAACCAATGACCTTTGAAATCATGTAACAGTAGTCTAGAAAGCAGAAAGAGAGTCTTAATGAAGTGAAAGCAGCATGGAGAAAAATGTTTTCATCCACCATGGAATCATTAGGGTTGGAAAAGGCCTCTAAGATCATCAAGTCCAACCATCAACCCAACACTACCATCACCACTACAACATATCCCACAGTGCGACATCTACACTTTTTTTGAACACTTCCAGAGATGGGGACTCCACCACCTCCCTGAGTAATCTGTTCCAACGCTTCACCACTCTTTCAGTAAAGAAATTCTTCCAAATGTGCAATCTAAGCCTCCCTTGGTGCAGCTTGAAGCCACTTTCTCTTTGCACTTCTCCTAAATGTTTAAAAAATATCTGAAATGTCTAAAACACAGAATTGAAATACCGATGTCAATGTTGTATTTTATTACTTTTTTAGTACTCAGTTCCTAAAAGGTGAGGATGTCTGGGTGGTGAAAGGTTTTCTCAAAGAGACTTACAGCACGATTTACTACAGCTCTTGCAAAGGCAAAAATTTATAAAATTGTAGGTCATATGTTTGTATAAGACTAATTATTAGGAATTTCTAATAATATTTGGGGGGTAAATTTTAGACTTTTCTTCAAATTGTAGTCCAACGAACCTGAGAAAAAAGTAGGCCATTGTTTATGAGCTTGACAGTCATCTGAAGTTGTAGTAAATAAACTGCTGCAGTGACCAAGGCGTTCAACCCTGCTGGAATCAGCTTGTACTATGAACCAAGAGCCTGAGCCCCTGCATCTTCCTTGGTGTTCTTGGTCTGAAGCACCGAGAGGACAAAAGACAATGTGTAGCTTTCTCAGGATTGTAAGAAATGGGAGTGATAAGAATAAGGAGAATGCGGTAATACATTTGCATTATGTACTTTCCAGAAATTAAAGCACTGCAGTGATTTATTAGGCTGAAGGGTGTCACCTTTCCAGTATGTTCAGCAGACAACCTACTCCTAGCTGTTGTCCTATTCCCATATTTGGTGAGAACATCAAGGATCCTGGTTGCCATATTCAAAGTTTAAAATGTTTCCTGTGTTTCCCTAGGTCTCTCGCTACTGTTGCTATGGTGCCAGCAAAAGCCTGAACATCATACAGTATATATACACATTGAACTCCACAAAGGATCAGTAGGAAAACAAGATATGTACTTGTAAGTACTGGTGTACTCAACAGGACCACAATCTGAAGAGCAGCCGCAGTGCTGTGTTGACCCATGGCCAAGATGGAGGCAAAAAATAATCTTAATGACCACAAAGTCCCATTTATTTCATTGCCATTGTTAATTTGAATAGATTTAAATTATTTCTGCTTAAGACAACTCTATGAAAAGGTTAGCTTAGGAAGTTCATTTTCCAAAAGTTCTGTTTAGAACCCTGCTGTACTAAACAAAAAAAGCCACAATAAAGCCTTTGTATAGTGAATGAAACTGAGAGTAAGTGGACACAAAGTCATAACCGTGTATTATATATCATTATGATGCAAATGAGATTTAAACAGATTTAGGCTGCTTATCCAAAACAGTTTTACACAACTGCATAACAGCTTGAGGTTTGTACAGAAAGCAAATATTTGAGCTCAAAAAGAATGAGTGTGCTGTTTGTTTGAAGAAATTTCACAAAAACAGAAAAAAAAAAAAAAAA
>NW_008628622.1:0-7191 GCF_000691845.1 Merops nubicus
TGGTGCCCAGCGTGGGGCACGGAAGGGTTGAGATAACGAGAGAATCTGGGCAAAGCGTGTTAAAACAATCCTGTTATACTGATTTTATTTTCCTCTTTTGGTATTGGTTAAACAGCGCCTATCCACAATGTTAACCCATCTCCTTGCCTGGTGGTCCTGTGTGAATGCCCACACCCTGCCCGTGCTCCCTGCGATGATGTCTGCAGTCTCTGGGAAGTGGGCCAGGCGTCTGCTCCTCTCTTACGGGGTGCTGGCAACTTAGGATACGATTCTGTCACTGGCTATGAAGTTAAAAGTCTATGTGTATTAAGCCTTGTCGTTTTTCAGTGATCTCACCCAACCTGTGGGTGAGACAGAGGAGAAGACTCTCAGGTTTTGAGAATTCTAGCTATCCTTGGAACTTCCAGGCCCCAACACTATCCTAGCTGAACCAGGACATGAGACTATGTACAAACCACAACTCCAGAAAGAAGTTTTAGCAGTCTAATGTCTTTTTTTATTGTAAATTACAAAGATGAAGCAGAGTTATGCCTAAATAAAAAGATCAACGAAAAGGTATTAATGAATCTCTAATGTCACTATTCCAAATTTCAGTATGATTGCTATCAACAGAAAAATAAATACACCTGAAATTAAGCCCTTCTTTGTTCCTGTCCCCTCACAGGCAATAAAATACTGCTGCCACTCCCCTCTTAGAATGAAATTTGTAGTTGAGAAAAAACAGCAAATCAGGCTAACAAATCTATTGCAAATAAATCCATAAACAAATTCAGTGTAGAGGGTCCACATTTTAATGAAAACCAGAAGGCTGTCATTAGCATAATGCTTTTTTTTCCTATTCCCATCCAACTGAAGCACTGACATGCATCTGAAGACAAACCTCTAAACTTCCTGCCAAAAGAGCACTGGGACTGGGATATGTAAACTCACTAGGGGCAAAATGAAACAAGCTGATTGGAATTTCAGCTTTCACTGAACAATTTGTTCACCAACATAAGGAAAAAGCTGAACATGTCTGGACTTTAGGGATTTATTATTCTACCAAAAAGTATTCAAGCTGCAGAAAAACTATGTACATGTGTGCTAAGAACAATGAAAATTTAATCTGAAACTGCCCCTCCATTAAAAGAAAACACAAACAAAAGCATCCCCCAAAACTCCTGCATTACTCAATTACTGGATTCATCAAGCACGCTACAAAACTGCTCTGGAAATGTAAGGACGGAAGTATTTAACTACTGTATTAATAATAGAAGGCATCACCCGGATCAGCACAGTAGAAGAACTATTTTAAATACACAGATGAACTTTTAGACATTTTAGACTCATTTCAATAGGTCTGTAACATCAGTGACAACTCTACATAAGCATTTAACACAAACCTTCTGTTCTCAAGTATTTACTTGCAAACTGTTGAAAGCACAAATCTTGGACACCCCTCACCGAGAACAGAAACTTGAACACATTAACAACAGACTTTACTCACGCTTTTCTAAATCCCCAGTTCCCATGTGTTTGCCATTCCAAAGAATCAGTATTTGACAGATAGGCTCTTTAAAGAAATCCTCTGCTTAGTTCGGAGAAAAGATCTTGCAATCTGAACCAACCTCCTTCTACTCTCACTCAGGAAATCAAACCACCAGCTGTAGCATTTAGAATCTTGACATAGGCAAGTTTCTGATTTTGTTTTACGAGTAAGGATACCACATACATTTTTAAAAGACAGAAATATTTTTACAGCATTCAACATTTCCAGATTATTCAGTAAAGTCCTGTGTATGTTTTTACAAACTTCCTTGAAGAGCACACACTTTTCCAAATACATACAGAAGTGGGACCATAAATAAAAACAGATGCCATTTTAACAGGTATCAGGTGATAAACCATTTTCAAAACTGAAAAAAATACTTTCTAAACAGATACTGAAGGACACAAACACATATGCATTCTTAAATTCAATTACGTTCAACATCAAAACCAAACAGATAAAGTCTCAAGACAATGACTCAGCCCTTCCTGGAAAAATCAGTATAAAGGTCAGATGTTTATGAACCAGACAATTGCTGGAAAAATACAGATAAACATTACTTCTAACTAAAACGCAATACAATTGTTTTCATTCTGGAGCCTGAAAGAACTGACATTCAATAATCAAGTATATGATCCTTACATAACTTTCTCTTTGGAAATCTCAGAGGTCTTCACAATGATGAGATAAGCTGCACAACAGTCTTTCTGAAAGACTGTAACTTCACAGAGGTTAAGCATTTTATCTAGTATCTTACACATGACAGAGGAAATGTATGGCCATGCCCTGCATCTGGAAAACTCTGTAATTCCATACTTTAGCCACAAGACACATTCCTTGCACACATTTGCAGACCACAACAGCAAGGACTCTGAATGAAAAGAGAACCCATACAGAGTGCTGCTTGCAATCTTTGGCTAAGATGAAGAAGAAATCTGGAAAAAAAAACCATCTAGGTTTCCTCTTGCAAACATCTACATATTAAATGGAAGACTGCCTTTAATGCATTAAAGTGTTAGCACACTGAAAAATAATTTTATGGAAGATTAAGATTCAGAATCACAGAAGAACTTCCACATGGTGTATGCTTTGATATTTAAGAGTTACATTCAATGGTTTTTCTTAACTGTTTAAAAACCCCACAACTTTCTAGCATTAACAATGCTAGTGACTGCAGTCACATTAACTGCAGAGAAATATTTCTCAGTTTCAAACTGTTCTGAAAAACTTCTATTTTGCTTGAAAAAAAAAAAAATTTTCTAAACTAGTGAACAAAAGTACAAGAAATTATTACAAAAGAAATATACATACTTAGTACTGAGCAGCTACATACTACCTAGCTACTTTCTGAAGTCAAAAAGTATTTTCCAGACAATTAAACTTGGCAACTTTTAAGATTAGACAACATCACCACACAATTTATCTTTTACAAAAAGAGAATATATGATTTCAAAACAAGAAGGAAACAATGTTTGAAACAGGCACTGAAAGCCTAAGAAAATTTTTAATGGCTTTTGAGAAATGACTGATGCAACTGAAAATTATTTAATGTTTTTGTAAATAAAACTTGGTTTTAGGCACAGAATGAATTTTGTTTAAGGAAAGATTAAAAAGAGCACATCAAATGCACTTTGATCTTTCTTTGGTCCAACTTAACTCATTTCTAAAACAGCATTCTACAGTGCCAGTGGTTTCTTAATTATAAAAGATGGTGTGCTTCTGGCCCCAAGGAGCTCCCAACATTATTATCATTAAATCTTCTATAGCTCTTTTTTTTTAATCATGAAATCTTAGCACAAAAGCCCTCAGCAAAATTTCTGCTTTAAATATTTATCAAGAGGTGAGAAACAGATGGCTAGACTGGTTTTACAGACTGAAAATGTTCTGACATGGTATTCAAACTCTTTTTCTGCCAACTTTTATTAAGGGGTTCAGAGAGGCTTAAAAGACAGAACGTGCATCAAAAGCTGAAAAACATCCTGATTTTCTTAAAGAGACAGCACAAACTCTTTAATTAATTTCCAAGGAAGCCACCTCAGAGTGCAAATCACACCAAGTTTCACTTGTCTCCACTCATTAAGCCAAGAACTTCATTATCAACCATCCTCCAGTCTCCAAAGCTTAGTAAGGCTTAGTTAAGCCTTTAGCATCAAAGCAAATGCACTACACATTCAATTTAAGTGCACAAAAACCCGAGAGGACAATAACCAGTCATATTTTGTTAAATCTATGCTAATGTTATTTGTACATTTTACATCCATCACAAAAAGAACTCCAGATGTAGATAAATATACACACTGAACAGATGCTCATGCTGAGTAGATTCTTTAACATACCAGAATCCATCATTTTTTCTTTCCAAATATTTAAAGTTACTAAAAAAACCACCCAATTTTAGTTCCATTCATCTATTCTTGCCTTGAACATTGCAGCACAGTTTGATACAAGTCAGAGAGTGGCACATTATAAAGCAAGTATGCAAGTCAGCCCAGGACATCCGTGTGTAAACTCTCTTACTGGTCCCAAAGTGAACATAAGCATGCTACATTTGAAAAAAGAATGTTAAAAAATACTTAAAACTCTGAAAAGTATATCTAAATAAAGAGCAACAATTTTTTACTACTGATGAAGTGCGGCGATGCTGCTTTGCAATTATGTGCTCCCTTTCATCAGATGATTATTACTTTACAATTATTACTTAGGAAAAGGTTAAATATTATAGATAGGAAAATTTAGCACACAACAATCAAACTCTCAAAATGTAATTTCAACAGGATTGTAGAATGCTAGACTTCCCAGGTCTCACTACTCTGTTCTAACCATTAAAAGATTATCATGCCAGGCAGTTCACTGAAGTATATAAATTTTTGTGTGGACATACCATAAGGAATACACTGCAGAGTGACCACAAAGGAAAACACACTGATGAAAATAAAACTGTCGAATAATACTTTCAAAATTCATCAAAAATTTTTCTTCTGATAAAAACAGCATAAAAGGGGAACACACTTCACACAGTATATAGAACGTTGTAGAATGGAACAGTTCTAATGGCAGGATGGCTTAAATTAATCAACTTTTAATTTGCTGTTATTAATTCACACTATTTCATACAATGCTACCAAAGGAAACACAACTAGGTGCATGCTGTTCAGCCAAGACATACTGAAAAGCATAAAGTGCCTCTAAGTACTTCAGCCTACTCAAGACAAAAATGTTTTGGCCAAAGCACATCCACTTCAGAGAACGGTGGTTCACTTATAAAAATTGTTGGTGGAAATCAAAACAAAATAAAATAACCCACAAACATAAAGAGCAGCTACAGAATTTAAAAAATCAGAAAATACTGGTACATTAAAGAAAATCTTGCCCTTGTCATGTCCCTGACATAACAATTTAAGTAGCATATGCATCATCTTAATACCAGAACAACCATATTAAACAACTACCACATAAATACAAGATATGAGTAGCTTTCCAAACCTCCTGATTTTTCTTCTGGCTCCTTACTTGCCTCTAAACTCATCCATGCACGTTTTTGCTTTATCAGAAATAGCATAAAGCAGAAGACTCCATGAAAAAAATGATCAAACTGTAAACCAGCATGAACACCAGCAATCAGCATGAGGAGATACAATTTGAATTGTCAGGGTTAAGGAGATATTAGATCACCTGATGCAAAATCATCACATTTGCCTCAGTGCATCAGCAAAGCCTGCACACATATTTGCAGCTGTCTGAAAAAACAATCTAGAATACCAGTGTGAATCTGCAAAAGTTCCACTTTATGACCACAGGTGCAAGTGGTCTCTCTGAGGGAGAGCTTCAGGCTCACCAAGGTCTCCAGAAGAGCAGTGAACAGCTCTGCAGCTGGAGACCCAACACCCTGAGCTGCTAGTGCCCTGCAAGCCCATCAGCAAACCCAGTGTAAACCCTACCCGAGCTGCACTGCTGCTAGCAACAGGGAAAGCTGCAGCTGCACACAGACATCTGATGGTTTATTTACCGTTTACCAGATCACAGAACTGACTTTGAAGCTCCACAAATACTGGTTTTCCTTGTGGTTTTAACCCAGATGTAAGCCGATTTTTACTGAATTTAATTTTGTACCAGATTTATATTTAAAAAAAAAAAAATCTTTATTCACCCAACACAAGTTAAGACAATTAAACGTTCAATATTCTTTTCAATCAATAAGAGAAACACTGAATATTTTCCCAAATAATAAAAATCTGCTTTATAACCCTTTCTTTTTAAAAAGTATGATTAGATTCAACAGAAAAAAAAATGTATTTAAAAGGTACCCTTTAATGTAAAAACTTGTATTGTCAGAGTCTAGTTGTACAAATAGACCTTTTTATGCTTAAAGTTACCTAATTAGTGTAGCGTTACAGGTATCTCCTGAAATCAAGAAAAAATTATATTTTCCTAAAATAAAAGTGTTTCAATAAAACTCTTAGCTTTAAATTCTGGCATTATTTCTTCAAACTAGCAATTATGAAATGGTGACTTTGGAGAAAAAAAAAATAGTAGGTCTAGATAAAATTCACGGTTTTACCTACTCCTTACTGTTATTATCACAACAGTTTTATATTTTGATTTTGTTACAGCAGCGCTGTAAGTACCTCACAAGTGTATTTCATCTGAATTCTCATTGTGCCTGTAAATCCCAAAGTAACCCTAAATATCTTTATATTGCTAACATCACTAAACTACCCTCTAAATATCTTTGTATTACTAATACCACTATAGTATCCCCTAAACACCTTTGAATCAGGCTCCTCCACGTACTATGCTTGATGCAATGTTACTACATCTTCATTCTGCAGAGTCAGACACGACTTATTCACGTAGCTTCAGTGGCCCCACTCCTACACCCCACCCACACACGATGACTGCAGTGTCACAGCCTGCCTGGGACTCCCCAGCTCACTTGGGCACGTAGTTGTCTTGGTGCCAAGCAGATCTTTGCTCCTCCAGACACTAACAGCCCTGCACCAGAGACTACTGATAAGGGAATTTGATTCAACTTTAAAATAAAAAAAAAAAAAAAAAGTATACTGCTAGGTCCAAGTTAAGAGCTCCTGGACAGACTTCAAGCTGCAATGTTTAGCTTTCTATAATGTTTTTTTTTTCTCGGTGCAAGTGTCTGTGCTTCACACTCTTTAAAAGCAAATAAACGATGCAGCATTTAAAACGGGGACGTTAAACTCTCCTTGGTACTACAGGTTATTTTGCTTAAACTTTCCCACGATCAGCGTCAGCTCTACTCATAGCAGCAGCAGTAGGAAATCTGACAAGAGAAAATAAAAACATCCACAACCGCCCGCGAGCAGACATCGCTGGGCTTCACACCGGCGGGTTCCCCCGGGAGACGCCCCTTTGCTGCCCGCGGCACAGCCAAAAAAACCTTCTGAGGAGCGGAGGCTTCCGAGCAGAGCTAACGCGAGGCAGACGCTGTGCGTAGACACTGTCCTCTCCTTGCTGCCAAATCTTCGCGTTTAAAACAAAACGACCCGCAGTACGGTATTAGCCAACGCTCTAGGGTGCTTTTAGAGACAAAGCTACAGAATAGCTGCTTCCAATTAGGGGCGAGAGCCCAACGCGCTTGACCTGGCAGAGTGGCCGGCGGTTTTCGGGAGAGGCGCAGCAGCGGCCCCGCC
>NW_008628623.1:0-2488 GCF_000691845.1 Merops nubicus
CACCTTGCACCCCCTTATGATTGTTCCCCCATCCCACTCCACCACTTCCTATTGTAACTGACCCCCCATCTCACCCCCATCAGATCCCACCCCCACGAGTGTTTCCTGCTCCTCCCCATCACCTTGCACCCCTACTCTGATTTTGTACCCCATAATTATGCCCTCCCCACCATGCCATGTTCCATTACTTGCTGTCATATCTGAGCCCCCCTCTATTATATCCCACCCCTCCCTATATCCTCCTTCTCTCCATCATCTCAGACCCCCCTTTCTGGTTGTACACCCCATTATTATGTCTCACTGTCACACCACCACTGACTGTTATACCCTCTCAATTCTCTTTGCCCCACCCCCAATTCTATCCCCCCCTTGCTATGCTTTCTTCCACCCCATCATTATTCTGCACCCTCAATTTGGGGGGGTCTCACCTCCATGACTCCCCCATCCTGGCTGTGGGGGGACCCTCGTGTCCCCTGACCACAGTGAGCCCCAGAGTTCTCCTATTTACTAATTTTAGGGAGGGTTAATTTTTGGCGGGGGTTGAAGGAGTCAGAAGTAGGTTACCCTGTGGCTCAGAAGTGAGGTGTCCCCATCTGACACCCCAAAGTCCACGAGGTTTTGGTGTGGGTGGGGACAAGGGGGCTCGGATCCACCACAGGTGGATGGTGGGAGCTACTGGGGGCTTCTCCTGGGGGGAGTTTGGCTCCAGATTGGCCTGGTGTGGTCCCTCCATGTCAGTCACTGTGGTGGCCCAATGTGACCCTGATGCCACCAAGCCCTTCTAGGGGTTCTGTGGCTGCTTGGTGGAGGAAAGCACTTCCCAAAATTTCTCCATCTCTTGGTGGCCATGTGCTGGCAGATGGATGCATGCTGGGAGTGCCATGGGCCACCAAGGGTGCAGTGGGGACAAGTGCTGTCACCTCCATGGACACGTGTGTGTCCCACCCAGTGCTTTGGGGCATCGATGCCCTCAGGGGGTCCAACCCCACAGGCCACCAAGGCTGGGGACACCACTGCTGACACGTCCCTCAGGTGCCAGGTCGGGGCTGGGGGTGGCTGATGCGGTTTGGTGGGGCCAGGCTGTGGGGTGCCCACCATGGCCCCCCACCGTGGCCACCGAGGCCACCCACCGTGGCTGCTGTCCATGGTCTGCAGTGCCCCACACCGCTGTCCCTGGTCCTGCCCCGGTGGCACCAGTGGTGCTGGCACCCACCACCAGCAGTGGGTGACGTGAGCGGGTGACCAGAGGTCCCCTGGAGCATACGAGGCCACTGGAGCCTGGTGGCTGTTGAGGAACAAGGAGCCTCCAAGCCACTGTGGTGGTGATGGTGGAGCTGCCCCTGTGGCCTCCACGGTGCCCGTCCCTCTGGCCCTGTCCTCCTCCTGACCTTCCAGCCAGCCCCTTCCTTCTGTCCATTCATCCCTCCTCTTCCTCCCACCTTTCCTTCCCTTTGTCCCTGTCCTCTGGCCATGCTTCCTTCCATCCCTCCATCCATGTGACCTTCCTCCCATCTGTTCTTCCATCCTGTCCTTGGTCTTTTTCCTCCTTCCTTCCATCTGTCCTTCCCTTCCTCCTTTTGTGTCTCTCTCTGTCCTTCTTTCTTCTTGTCTGTCTGTCCTTTCCTGAACCGTCCTTTCCTTCCCTTCATCCTTCCCTTCTTCCTGTCCTTTGGTATGTCCTCACTGCTGTCTGTCCCTCCTTCCCTCTGTCCCTCCTTCCCTCCCTTTCCATCCATCCTTTTCCTCCTTCCATCTCAATCTGTCTATTCTTCCATCCTTCCCCCTGTCTGTCCCTCCATGCTTCTGTCTGTCCTTTCCTACTTCTGTCCATCCCCTCCTTGGTCTCTTTGCTTCCTTCCATCCCGTTCTCCTTTTACCCTCTTTCAGTCCTTCCCTCCTGTCCTTTGTCCCTTTCTTAGTTCCTTCATTTCCTTCAGTCTGTCCATCCCTCTCCTCCTCCCATCCATCCCTCTGCCCACCCCTGTGTCCTCACTTCACCTCTCCCTTTCCTCCAGTCATCCCTCTGTTTGTCCTTCCCTCTCTGTCTGTCCCTCTGTTCATCCTTCCATCCCTCCTTTACACCCATCCTCCCTTTCCCCATCTCCTGCTGCCTCACCCCTCCCTCAGCACCTGGGGCAGGATGTGGCCCTGCTCCCCTTCACCCCAGGGAGGAGCTGAGGGACCCCATCTTGTGGGGGGGATGAGCCATGGAGCCTCCCACCATCCTCCTCCTCTGTCAGTTCCTGGGGGGGGAGTCACAGCCGTGGCCCCCCTAAACCAGCTGGCACCCCTGGGTGCACCCTGGGGGCAGAGGGTGCTGCACCCTGGGGGCTTTCAAAGGGAGGGCTCGGGGTGGGGGTGTCTGATCCACATCCCAACCCCCCCAGGAGAGGGTGGATGCAGCAGCCCCGTGGGCACACGGGCACCGTCGGGTGCCACCTTTGGGTGCCCCTCTGACCCTCTCTCGTCCCCCCAGCTCTAGCCTGAC
>NW_008628624.1:0-307 GCF_000691845.1 Merops nubicus
TCGCGAGTCGCCCGTCGCTCGGCCTGCGTGGAAATCGTTTGTTTCTTTTTTTTTTTAATGTTTCCTCTCACTGTTCTGGTTTGTGTCCCCGCATTGAGCAGGAGCACGACTGCTCGAGGTCTCTGAGTCATTAATGTTCAGTCATCACACTTCATCGAGGCTTCTTGTCTTCCTGACGGTTAAAAAAACCCCGTGGGGGCAGAGGCTGCTCGTAACTTTGTGCGGGGTGGACCCGCAGGCTTGCTGTGCGGGGAGTTGTACGCGTGTCTCGGCAGGGGCTGGCCCGGCTCCCTTGGGGGGGAGGCAC
>NW_008628624.1:332-1634 GCF_000691845.1 Merops nubicus
GGCGGTGCAGCACCACAAATACACAGGCTCCCTGCGTGTGTGGCAGAACACTTCGTTCCAAATGCCTGGTGTGCGGGTACGGGCCACTTTGCACTGAGAACAGTAGGGTAGAAGGATTCTGAGCCTCATGATGGTTAAGAATGTGTATTTAGCCATACCCGCTGGATTTAACCCTAAGCAGACGCTAGTTATTTAAAAATAGATGTTTGTGTTTACTTAAACTAGCAGAATGATTCAAAACAAGTTTAAAACTTGGAACATGTTGCCAAGGAAGGTGTATTGTCTTTCAATTCATAGGCAGATGAATGGAATTTTAGGCAAATTTCACAAGCAAAATTGACTTTTTATCAGGGAAGCAACATTAAAAAGTTTACCTCAGTTGTTTTCCTTAACTCTTCCTTAACTTTTGGAATGTAAGCCCTTGAAGAGGGATTTTTAACAAAAATTGCCTTGGCAGTTATGCTGCACATGCCTCAGTCAGCTTTGCCATAGCTCTGTGTGTCTGCAGGCTTCGTAGAGGTGTGAACTGTCCCTTTCCAGACAAGAAAACCCTGCACTTCCACTCCTGTTTCTGATGTGTCTGTAAATTTAGCTATAGGAGGTTTCTGCTGAAAATGGGCATAGTGCAGAGACTGTGGGTGTGTTTTGCATAGCCAGGGTGTCAGGGTTAAATTTGGGATGAGGCAGCATCTGTAATGGGGAACAGGAGGAGAGCAGCACTGGGTTTCAGAGGAGCAGCCCTGGCAGTACCAGGCCTGTGAAAGGGTGATCATAGTTGGTAGCAGCAGTGGCTAGTGATTATTCCATGAGCTGAGTTTCCTTAGCTTGATGTCCTCAGGAGGTGCAGCTCAAATACAACTGCAGTATCTGTGTGCCATCAGTCCCTCTAATAACTCTTCTGGCTGCTAGCCAGTTTCAGCAACTGTGGCAGCAGAGGCCTTCCCGTGGAGAAGTTCCTATGAAATCTGTGAAAGCAGGGAAGCCAGGTGGGAGAGGGCTCTTAACCTGCACGCTGGAGGGTTCACATCCACACTTGCCTCACGCTGGAAATTGATGCAGGAAATTGAGCCTGGATTTGCTGCTTGCAGAGCTACTGGTCCAGTGCTCAATAACTTTGTAATGTCTAGGCCCCACTGCTGCTCTTTGAAATATGAAGAACTTAATTTTGGAATGAGAGTAGTGAGCCCAAGGTAGCTTAATCTCTATTTTGTGTTATAAAGAGTTTTTTCAGGGGAATATTTGTTGTCTAGCAAAAGTTCTTTGGCTGTGAATCAAGTGAACAAAGTTGAAAGTATTTTTAAT
>NW_008628625.1:0-2836 GCF_000691845.1 Merops nubicus
TATATATATAGGGTGTTTTCTGCATACAGAAATTCTCTTATTCTACCTTGTACTTGCAGTCTTCACTCCCCTTCAACTCACATAGTCCTGCTCCATGCAACAACATAAAGCACCACAGCTGGTGTCAAATCACACCAGCACTACCGTCAAGAGAAACATAGAATCCCAGCGTGGAAGAGACCTCAAGGATCACCTAGTCCAACCCCTCTAGGCAAAGCCATGGTCTACACAGGACTGCCCAGCACCCTGCCAAGCTGAATCTTAAAAGCATCCAATGCTGGGGAACCCACCACTTCCCTGGGGAGATCGTTCCAATGGCTGATTGCCCTTGTGAAAAATTTTCCACTTGTGTCTAATAGGAACCTCCCCAGAGTAACTTGTACCCATTGTCCCTCGTCTTTTCCATGGGACTCCTTGTAAAAAGGGAATTCCATCTTCTTTGTAGCCACCCGTTAAATATTGGAAGAGGGTGACTAAACCTCTGGAAAAAGAGGTTCTCTCTGTAATGACCACACAATTTTTTACATTTTTCTACAACTATTTCAAAAAACCTGATGAAATTGATATTCCCAAGGGTTCTGTCAGAAATACAGGGCTACAGTAAACATTTCAGTATTTGAATCTCAAGATTTTGTCCTCATCATTATTAAACTAAACTGAAAAGACCTATGAGAGCATTAAAATGGATCTGCAATTTCTGTGTTTCAACACTTCAGGTATTGAGAACTAAACCAGAGCAGATCAGCTCGAACACTACCAGGTTTCTTACAACTCTCACATTAAAGTCAGACAAAAGACAGCAAGAAAAATTTCTACTTTTAAGTTCCATAAAGTTCAAATATTAAACAAAAAAATAATAATTCTTCATGACAGACCAACAGTGGATTATGTATCAGATTCATTAACACTGTCAACATTCAATTAAAGTTAGAAATCAGACATAATGCAAGTATTTTTTACATGTGTATTTCTGAATGACAATAAGAGTTTTCAACTGCAGGTCTAAGCACTGGCTGAAATTAATTCAAAACATCTAGTCCCAAAATATGGTGCAGCACTCGATCGCTACAATTTTAGCTTTCTCCCCTTTCCTATAAACTATGGACCTTAACTCACTGTAATATAGCACCCAGTTTGTCAGCATGGCAGAAAAATCAAAGAGGCTAAAACATGCTGACAAGGATTTTGATACAATTTATATCTAAATCCCTAAATATTAGTTTTTGGTAAATGGTGATAAGCAAGGCCATACTCCTGAGAGTTATTTCATGCGGAGGCTTCAGGCAGAGTGCTCTCTCCTTGCAGAACATCTTGCAAAAGTACAAAGGGGAAGATTTTCCTTTCTATTGCCAAATGAGCAAAATAAGACAAATCTTAAACACCCACACAACTAGAGGTAGTATTTAAGTCTGCACAATAGCAAAAGCCAATACTTCTATTATTCAATCCCCCTATTAAAATGGCGCTTCATGCTTCTACTACAGTCAGGTATATTTTATAAAATTTTGCTTTTTTTTCCCAACTGCAGCTCTCTTGGCTGTTAGGTCAGCATGTACACACACACCCTAAAACAACAAAAATCTTAAAGATGACATTGTTTTAGGAAAAGACAACAGACTATTTGAAATGTTAGATGTGACACCCTTATACTGAGATCTGGGGGAAAAAAAAAAAAGACAGTTGTGTCCTCATAGATAGTAAAATGGAGTGGGAATTATAGATTGTATCAGCCAAGAAATCATTATCAACTGGCAATACACAACTTGATCACACATCATACTGGAAGCTGGCAATGCTCAGCATCTCTGAAAAACAGCAGGGAGGCATAAGGACAACAAAAGAAACTAATACGGCAATTTAGAACTTCCCTCCTACAACACTGCAGAACCTGAAGGCTACTCATGATCTGCATCTATCACTATGCCAATGGATTTTCCTAGCCCTCATGTTTTAAATTCTCTCCTAGCATATTTGAGGCATTCCAAAGCTTTGCTAAATGATGTATTTGCAATCATAGAATCATAGAATCTGCAATAAACAAGAACTCTTCCAGATATGACTAATTATTACCATCTTGACAAGTCTACCGAGTAGAAGTCAGGTAGATAGCTTCCTTCACCCAAGGCACAGCGCACAGGCTTTTGCAATCTTGCTATTACCGTTACTAATGTCACTATGGCAGTTTCACGCTGTTGCCGTTTCAGACAGCTACCTGCCGCAGCAATGGTAGGCACCGCACGATGCGGACAGGAGGAGGATCTCCGAGAGCGAGCCAGGAGTAGTTCAGTAACAGCACGCAAAGCCCTCACACACACCAAAGAGAACGGAATAGCAACAGAGCTTCTTGCTCCTCCAGCCCAGGAAGGGGCATTGCTGCAAACGCACAAAACCTTGCTTGAAAAAAATCCTTTTCCCTTCCAGGAAGGGAAGTCCAAGGATAGCAACCGGGTTTTCCCTGCTCCCTGAGCAATATAAAAGATGAAACCAGAGAGTAGAAACAGGGAATAGCCCAGCAATGGGAATCCCGGAATCCCTCATCTTCCTAGCGGCTCGAACTCAGGAGCAGCCTTTCTCCTGGGTGTTGTCCCCTCTGATGCTCTCCATCACCACCTACCTACCTGAGAACAACTAGTGTATTTTCTTTTAACTGGCACTGAAAATGCACAAGCCCAGCAACAGTGCGACTGAAAGAAAAAAAGGCACAGAGAAACACTCCCTCCACAGAATATAATGATTTAGGGAGTATCTTCTCAGATAAAGCCTCAAGCCCTTCCAGCCAGACGGAACAGGGTGCCGGGGAGCGCCGGCGCAGGGAGAGCACGGGCGGAATCCCGCA
>NW_008628626.1:0-1731 GCF_000691845.1 Merops nubicus
CGGCACTCGGGGAAAAGGGCTGCCCTCCAATTAAGAGTTCATTTAGTTCTGATTCAGCAATTAGAGCTCTGATCATGGGTGGGGATCCAAGTGGAGGGACCCAAGTGACAACAAAACCTTTCCTTGATTACCTTTATCCCTTTTTTTTATTATTATTCCTTTTATTCCTTTTTTACTGTTATATTTTCAGCCTATTTGACACCCTGAGTGACATGTTCAAGAAGCCCAACTTGTGTTTAACAAACCACACAGGCTCTGCCAGGGGAATCAGTCACTGGAGGGCCACGAGGGGATTGGCAGAGCAGAAATTGCCCAGGAGGACACTTCTCACCCTGAATATTTTCCAGCACAGAAGTCCTGAAGTCACAGGACCAACAGGAGTCTAAAGCAAGGGGCTGACATGCCCATAAACATACTTCACAAAGACTTAAAAATAAGTAAACAAACAAAAGGTGGTGAAAAAAGAGACACAGACTCATGTTTTTATCCCCACCATTACCAGATGGGGTTTATTCTGATCATTCTATTTTACAAACAACTTTCCCCCAGTGCCCTTCAGTGGAGATGATGATAAGAATTAAAAAAATAAAGACAAAATAAACAAACCCCCACCACGTAAAACTTCATGGGAGGGTTTCCAGGCCCAGAGAATGGAATCACAGAGTGGAGTCTCTGCAGCTGCAGAACACTCAGGGGGAGAATAAAAAAAACAACAAGAAAAAAAGGGTTATAAGTAAATAAAAAATAAAATTCAAGGAATATTCAGCAGCCCAGCACAGAAGTCTCCTCACTCATCCTTTAGAGCTATGAGTGGAGAGAAGTATTTTACTGACTTGTTTAAAAGGGAACAGGGGGAGAAGAATTCTCTTTTAAAGGGAACTGGTTCAAAAGAATGAAAAGAGGCAGAAAAGGAGCAGCTGAAACTCTCCAGTCAATCCCCCAGTTTTGCCCTGCACCCCCTGAGTGTCTCAGGGGCACAGATCCAGAAGGACCCAGAAGTTTCCTACTCACCTTAACGTTGTCTGACTTCAGCTCAAACTCCGTGTAAAGCCCTTCCAGAAATCCTGTCACTCTGATTACCTTCAGAAGAGACCAGAAGGAGCAGGTCACTCACACCATCAGCAAGGCTGGGGGAGACCTCTGAGGTCATCCTTCCCAGAGCAGGTTTGGAGGACCCCAGGTTTGCCTGGAGTAAGTCTAGGTTTACTGACTAACCCAAAACACCAAGATTTTAGGTTAAACTCCCAAGATTTTAACCTAAAACCCTCAAGATTTACTCACTACCCTGAAACTCCTGAGATGTATTTACTGCCCTAAAACCCCTGAGATTTACTTGCCACCATAAAACCCCTGAGACTCACTCACTACCCTAAACTTCTGAGATTTACTGGCCACCCTGAGCCCTCTGAGATTTACTCACTCCCTTAAACCACCTGAGATTTACTCAGTACCCTGAAACCCTGGGATTTACTCACCACCCTAAACCCCCAAAACTCACTCACTACCTTAAATGCTCCCAAACTCAACCCCTAAACTCCCTGAGATTTACCCACCACCAGAAACCTCTTACTTACTGACTACCCTGAACCCCCTGAGATTTACTCACTACCCTAACCCCCCAAAACTCACTCATTACCCTAAAACCCCCCAAACTCACTTACTACTATAAACCCCTGCAAAGTCACTCACTGCCCTAAATGCCCCAAACTCACTCACTACCCCAAAACCCCC
>NW_008628627.1:0-2793 GCF_000691845.1 Merops nubicus
AAGTGTCTCTCATAGCAGGTTTGAGTTGTTGTCATCCTCAAGGAGAAAGGAGCCAAGAGTAGAGGAAGCACAACCACATCTGGAAGTGGTTGGCCAGTGCCTTTTCTTTCAGACAATTAAATGTGAACTATATTTCACTGAGATGTGGGTGCCCACAGATCTCGGGGGGGGTTTGAACCTCTGTGGCTGACTGCTGAAGGTTTTTCTCCCCGGGTGCTTGCAGGGATGACGTGCCAAGCCAGGACGTCGTACACGGAGGACGAGGTGCTGTGGGGCCATCGCTTCTTCCCCGTCATCTCCTTGGAAGAGGGGTTCTTCAAAGTGGATTACTCCCAGTTCCACGCCACCTTCGAGGTGCCCACCCCTCCTTACAGCGTGAAGGAGCAGGAGGAGATGCTGCTCATGTCCTCTCCCCTCATAGCTCCCGCCGTCAGCAACAGCAAGGAGAGGAATAACTCGGTGGAGTGCCTGGACGGGCTGGACGAGGTAGGCACCAAACTCCCTTCCAAACTGCAGAAAATCACCGGGAGGGAAGACTTCCCCAAAAAACTCCTCAGGATGAGCTCCACCACCTCGGAGAAGGCCTACAGCATGGGGGACCTGCCCATGAAACTCCAGCGCATCAGCTCCGTCCCCGGCAACTCGGAGGAGAAACTGGCCTCCAAGACCACCAAGATGGATCCCATCAGCCAGTCGGTGGCCGAGCTGCCCCCCAAGCTGCAGAAGCTGTCGGGGGGTGGGGGCAGGATGGAGGGGAACCTGCCCCCCAAGCTGCGTAAGATGAACTCGGATCGCTTCACATAACCCGGGGCACCCCCAGCTGAGGCGCGGAGGGCGCGGGAGCGGGGCCGGCGCCCGGTGCCCACCCCGGGAGGGGGGCAGGAGGAGCCCCCCCCAAAGCCCAGGAGGAGGAGGAGGAGGAGGGCGGTGGAAAAAACCCACCGTTGGCCTGGAGTAGCACAGCACGCATGCAACGATGGTAGTGTGCAACCTCTGCATCTAGTGTCCTGGCATGGCTCCTACTGTGTCCCCAGCCTGCAGCCCCGGCCTGGGCAGGGACCTTCCTCCCCCTGGAGCTTGAACTCTTCACTTTTCAGGGGCAGGCACGGCTGGGTTTGGGGAACTTGATTCCTTTTAGGATTTGTTTCTGATGTGGATCGTGATGTTTTTCTTCCACCGAGTAGTTCTGCATGTCTTTTTTTTTTTCTTCCAAGGTGTGACGGGTGGACTCGAGGACCCCCAAGGTCTCCTCTGACCCAAACAGTTGTGTAAGTTCACTCTCCTAGCCTTAAATTAACTGCTGGTTTCTATTTTGCTTTAACATTTCCCTGGTTTGTTTTTTTTTCCTGCATCTAGGCTACTGTTGTAAAGAGAACTCTGTATTTCTTAAGGCATTGTGGAGAGGAGAAACTTGTATGACTGGAGCCTAGGCAGAACAATAAAGAAACGAATAAAATTCACACTTTAGATACAGTCAGTAAACAATTTTTTGGAAATCTTTGTGGTTTATCATGAAAAGAAGTCCCAGCTCCTGACTGCTTTCTCTACAGTGACAATGATGTTTCAAGCCTGCTCTGGACTGAAGTTGACCCTGTGGGTTGCAGGAGGAGGAATACTTTGTATAAAGGTTTGGTTTGATACCCTTGTCTTTGGCTCTCCTTTCTCCTGGCGTTGCTCCTGCAAGGTGGAGTGGAGGTGTCCATCTCCAGACCCTCCCCAAAAGGCTGGAGGTGGCTCAGGTGCCACCCATGGGCTGTGGTCAGTGTTTGAGGGCCAGGTCTTGGTGGCTGCTTCTTGGAGGAGGAGGTGGGGGCAATGGAGCCATGGGTGGCACCATCCAAGAGCTGGGTCTGGAAGCCACCCCTCACAGCAGCATGGCACCCTGGAGACCACAACTTGGGGGTCTTGGACATGGGCAAGAGGTGCACACAGAGCTCCAGTCAGGGCCAGGCCCTTCTGCAGCATCCTCCTCCAAGGTGACACTTCCCACATCACCAACAGCAACACATCTCATGGGAGGAACATCGTGGTTCTAAATGTTGGTGTGAAATAAAAACTCTCAGAACCTCTCTGCCTCAGTGTTCTCTGGAAGCTGCAGGGTGGGACCCAGCACTTGAACCCCCAAGGACTTCAGAGGAGTTTCTGAAGTTCCTCTTCATGGTTCCTGAGGAGGTGGGGGTGGCACTGGAAGCTGTGAACCTCCTGGGCTGCACCTCCTGTGTCCACACAAGCACAGGGAGCAGAGGGCAGGGCTGAGGGGGAGGTGGAGCTCAGGGCTTCTGTCCCTGTCTGCCAACGTTGCCCCAGGTCACCTTATAAACACTGGTGGCTTTGTGCCACACCTCTGCCACCAAGGAGCAGAAATAGGGACCAACAGCAGGTCTGAAGGGTGGGGACACCCCCAAGTCCCAACCACACAGCCAAGAGCAGGGGTTGGGGGTAACACCCAGCCCACCAGAGTCCTGCCAGCAGGAACACCTGGCATGGAAAGAGAGGTCTCCAGCAGCTTGATCTCATCTCCAAACCTCCTCAGGTGTGTTGGGGGTGGGTGGGGAACATCCACCTCCTTCCCAGGCCACAGGGAGAGCATGAACGAACCAATCACCTGCCAGCTAGTGATTAACTATTGGTGGACCAGATGATGCCTAGAGGTCCTTGCCAAGTGATCAAACATAAATATGTCTGGACTATGTATTCATCCATGGACATAATGACAGTGGTGGGAAGGGGCATATGAGATCATGGAGTGGAACCACACTCTAACTCCAGCAAGACACTTGTCACCCACATCAC
>NW_008628628.1:0-15153 GCF_000691845.1 Merops nubicus
TCCGACGCCCGCCGCCCGCCGCCGCCTTCCCCGCGCTGGGGGAATGGTCCTGCCGCGTTCACTTGTCCTTCCTGCGCTGCCTTAAACAGTGATTTTGGTGAAGGCATTTTGATGCGGTATTCGCGCGGGCTGCTCATTCGAGATGGCCCGCTTAGAAGAATTTGGAAGTTTAACCTTTCCAGGTTTTTCAGGTTCCCTTTAAAATATAATGAATAGACTGCAGATCGCTGAAGAAGATTTTGAAGAAGCTGCTCAGTATTAGGAAGGGACAAGAGATCCCCAAACTTTTGGTAATAAAAGATGATAAAGCAATTTAGCGTTGATGCTTCAGTGCTGAGGAAATTATTAACAGGAGAATTGAGAGATTTCATGTCATCCACCATTTTACATTCTGTTCTGGTTTTATCTTTATTTCTGGCTGATCTGATACACAACAACACAACATCAGATATTTGAAAACCTTCTTTACCTTTCTGTGAGTTTTACTGTGGCTCTTAAAGTCTCATTAATTGAATTCTGTGTCCTGGAAATCCACTGAGAATATATAAATTAAATTTTTGGGACAGGTGATTACAAAATTCCTACTACTGCAAAGTCAGAGAAAACCTGTTGTCTCTGAAAAGATTGCACTGAGTCTTTTAGATGCTTTCTCAATCATATAAAAAGAGAGGGTTTTTTTCTGATTCCAAGTAGATTATATACACTGAAAGCCTGGCCATAAATCAGATGGGTTTCTTATTAAACTCCTTTAATGCAGTAAGTATCTGTAAGAAATATACAAAGTTCTTCTGTCATTTCTGTGTAGGTGGTGCTCATGGGCTGTTCATTTTTAAGTGGGTTTCTGTCTGACATTCAGTAGACGCGCACACCAGCCTGGAACTGATACCTCACCACGATCACAAAACTGATGTCATTACCAGAACCACAGTCTGGGGCGATTGCTCTCATCTTCACTCATGAAAACCGCCCAGGAAATCTCCTGTTTCCCCTTTCTCTGCCGTGTTGGTGCTGCTTAAGTAAAAGAGTTGATCCTGGCCTGCAAGGGAGGTGCTGAAGCTGATAAAAGACAGGTTGGTCCTGGCAGCCCTAATCCCACAGTTTTTAACTTGTCACTGTGGCACCTCGGTTGGTTCCGGGGGAAGCTTTGCTCTCTGAGGATGCCATCACAGGCATTTAACATTTAAGATGCTACACGAGTCTGTTCTCCTTTGTCCTCCGATAAGAAGTCCCTTATTTAGAAACTGCAAGTTGCAAGACAGCTCTTATCTCCCGGATGAACCTGCCAGGAGCCAGCTCTGACTTTAAAAGACTTCCAGAGACTTCTCTATCTATGCAAACAGTACCAATCTAAATCCAACTGGTTTAAAAGACCTAATTTGTTGCATCTCTCTTGTTTAAATTAGCGGAAGCGTGTATTTAACTTGGTTGTGTTGGACAAACCCAGAAGTCGCTAGCAAAGGCCGCTTGACTTTCTGGGGGTTTTAGTTAGCACAGGGTGTTTTGGCGTGGCAGAGCCGGGGTAAGGAGGTGAGTGGCTGCTGTGATCTTCGCTCTCAGCAGAGCAGGCCGTGGTGGGACTACGGCAGCAGACGGCTCATTAATGATTTAACGTCAGCTCTGTGCTTCAGAGCATGGCACCGTGCACCACAGGGGAACGTGTGGTTTGGTTTTGAAATGTGGGTAAGTCATCTGCACTAAACCCAGGCGTATTTCGTGGTGCTATGAAACAGTCCCTGCCCTATTTTCTTCCCCCCTCTGGCTGTGAGACGTCATTTCTAAAGCTTGCAAGTCAGACCATCTGTGTGCTTTTTAGTTGGGAAACACTAGTAATCAAATAATCCTGTTAATGGAAAACAAATATCAGACAAAGCCTTTTCAACCTTCAGAGCTTTTATGTGCGCTGCTGTGTTTTCCAAACGTGGCCTGTTCAGAAGATACTTCCCTCGCAGGGACCACCTGGCAGCAGGTTCTGTGGATTGGGAGGCAGTTTGCAAGGCAAGGCAGCAGGGAGGAATAAAAATAGGAAATTTCACAGTTTTTTTTTCTTCTAAGCCTCAGGGAATAGAGGTAATCACTGCACAAATGTCAGGATGCAGCTGAATTTCAGTGTGAGCATCTGAGCGCTCATCTCGGCTCGCACTGAATTGGAGGAATTCACGTCCCAGGTTGTTGGTGTGCTTTGCAAGCACAGGGAGGCAATGTATCTCCATCCAACCCACAAACTCTCTCCACAGCAGACCACAGGCATCATCAACAAGGCAGAATGCCTTTCTCACAAAAGCCATTTTCCCCTTATTTCAGTCTCAACTTTAATGCAGCGTAGAAAGCCTTCTGTGGACAGCACTGTTAGGCACTAGAAATCCAACTCATTTTCTCATTTGGCTATTTGTTCTTTTCTGATCTGTGGTCTGAAGTGTAGAACTATAGCTGTGTTAACTCCTGGAGGGAATTACACGCCCTACTTAGAATGAGAGCAAGCTGCTGAGGACACAATGAGACTGAGTTGCCACCTTTTCTGTCTTCCTGGCGTGCAGGTGGGAGGACGAGTGGCTGTGTCACGCTTCTGCCCCGCTCCCCTCTCGCAAGTGCAGGTGGCTCCTGTTGTGCTGGGGCTGGGGCTCACCTCCGAGTCCCAGGCAAAGCTGCTGTTGCACACCAGCGCAGAGGTTTGAACAGCTCATGTGTCCCACTCCTGCTCTGCTCTTTCTCAAAGCTCTTGTGATACCTCAGTGTCCTCAGTAGTTTCACAGTTACCAGCATCTTTTGATCCAAACTGAATTTCTAATGTTAAAAAATGGTTTTCTCTGTTGTGCAGAAGTCCTCAGCTGTCTATGCTCTGTGCCCTTCCTGTTCCTTTCCTGCCTTGCCAGCTGTTTCCTTTTACCTGTGCAGATGCTCATGTACTCTCAGCACAGCAAGCTAGCTGAAGGGATGGCCTGAGTGACTGCTCAAGAGCAGAGTTATTAATTTTTTTAAGGGACCAAGCATTTCCAGGGTGGGTTCCTCTCTCCCTTAATTTACATCGGACCGCTCAAGAGTAAAGTTGCTGCTGCAGTACGTAATCTCTGGAAAGAAAGCAAGCAGGCATTTGGGCAGCATTGCTGTCTCAGGGTCAAATAATGAAGCCAAAGTGACTGTCAGCTTTGAGAATGAGAACTGGAAGGAACCATTACTCAAAGTCTCTTCTAGTTTGTGCTCACCTGCAGAGTCTGGATTTGTTGTGACACTGGATCGCACACAAAGCTGTGTGTCGCGAGTCCTGGATCTGCAGAGCCTTGTGTGAGGAATATGTTGAACCTGCATCCTTAAGCTCTGTTTCAGTAAAATGGATCTGTAGTGAGGCCTTACCTGGGGACTAGGATTGCTTTGAATCACCTAAAAATATTGACTGTACATCTCCAAAACACCAACTGCCAGGGAAAGGACTTTTCTAGCCATAGGGAAGGGAGCAGTTTCTTATTGTTGAAGCAGATCTTTCAGACCTTCCGGCCAGCCTGGTCGGGGCAGCGGTGATGTTTCCACCTCCGCACCGCCTGGTGCAGGTTCCTGTTCTTCTGCCAGGCGTAGGCCTTGTTCACCACCACCTTGTCACTCTGTACTTCACCGCTGACAACGAAGAGCCCTGCGTGAGTGCCTCTCATGATGTTGTGAACGCAGGTGGCATCTATGTCCAGCCACTGCTGGAGCCTGGTGGGGATTTCCGTTCTGAGGAGCGGGCCGTGCTTCAGGACCTCTACCCTGCCAGGGTCCAAGTCGAAGTCAGAGATGGTGGCGGTCATGTTCTTCCTCAGGATTCGGATTTTCACTGCTGTGGGGGTTGGAAAAAGAGCTGTTAGTTCTGTTTACTTTTAATAGCTCTCACCTGCTTAAACACACAGCCAACACAAGGCTTTCGTGCTGTTTCTGTAATGACGCATCCAGCCAAGCTCCTGGAATTGCAGTGAGCTATTAGAAGTTCTCATCTGAGGTGAGTTTCCAGCACTGAACACTTCATCTCACTCTGCTGTCCTCATGAGAGTGGCAGAGGTGTATCAGCACTGCTTCGTGGGCAGAAACCCTGTAGGAAGCAGGGGCACCAGCAAGGGGGTGATCAAAGTTCTGGTCTCATGCAAATTACTTGACGTTTCTCAGAGCTGGGATTTCAGGAGGTGACATGACTGCCAGCTGCCCAGGATTTTTAAACTTTTTTTTTTTTTTCTTTTTTTTTTTTATTTAAATGAAGGTTGTATGCCTGAATTCAAGACAGTATCTGGAAAACTTCCTGCCAACTTACTGAGCAGAGCCAGTGCTGGCACCTGCTTGGGCTAGGAGAGGTAGAGTCACATTGCTGCAACAACAGCATTGCCATTTGAAATAGCTAATGTGGATTTTGCTAGAGGTTTCTACAGACATTTATGAAAATGTTGGTCTCAAACCAGAGCAGTGCTTGTATTTAGCAGCCACAAAACAAATTTGAGCCCACAGAAATAAAGTACCTTCAGTTCTGCCTGGAGCTGGGCCCTACTGCTCCATAGCAGGTAAATTGGGACCTGAAATTCCCTGAGATGTGCTGTAGAAGCTGCAGTTCCTCCAAGGCAGTTTGTTATGGCAAAGCCATTTTCTGTCTGTGCCACTACTTGGCTGCTGGAGGGAATGGCAGCACCTGAGGAAGAGGCGGGTACTCACCAAAATCATTGGCACAGAGGTTTTCCAGTATCTCCCTGGCAGTGCTGGCCTCCTCAAGCTCACAGTCCTTGCAGCTGGCTCGGGGCACTGCTGTAACAGAAATTTGGTTATAACACCCTCGTCAAGCTTGGCTGGAAAGGCACAATGGAATTTTGAGATCTGGGAGCAGTGGCTTGTTTCTGAGCAGTGCTTCTTCCCGAGCTACCCAGGCCCTGGAGAGACAGCTCAGGCTGCCAGGGTGGGAGAAGTCCAGCTCTCCTTTCTGTGGCTGGGGCAGACGTTGCTTGTCGTGCTTTGTTTAGGCTTGTGTGCATTGCTGCATATTAAAGAAGGGGTGAAAAAGCTTACTTAGTGCAAGTGAAGGCATTGGTATGGCCAGACCCCATCCAGTGACGCTGAAATGAAGTGTCTTCCCCCCTTAACTGCTCTTGAATCTCCCCCAGTGTTCATCAGTGTCTGGGTGTTTAATTTAGTCTTTCGGTCTTAAAGGATTTTTTTTTTTTCTCATATAACTTCTGTCTGCAGAGACTCACACCCCTTTGTGGTGTTTCCTAATGTTTAAAGAGAAGGCTTGCAAAACATTTCTTTTTGCATGTCTTCAAACCCTGGGCACAGCTGGGAGATGAGGGCTGCAGCTCCTCAGCTCTGCTGGAAGCACATCTCGCCGCCTGGCGCCTGCACACCACGAGCTCCCGGCTGTGCCTGGGCGTTGGGATCTCACAGCGATTCATCTGATGGCACCCGGGGAGCTCATGAATGCAGCAGAGAGGGGAACAAGCTGCCGACAGCGTTACGCTAATTTTCTAGACACAGTGGAGTTCCCAGAGAGAACAAAACTAGAATTTATAATGATTTTTTTTTAAAATACAGCTTAAACCCAGAAACATTAAGAACAGAAAAAAGGCATAGGCCCATCCTTTTGAGCTTTTAGTGTTACATATGGGAAAACGTGAGGGGAAAAAGAAAAAGCCCTTACTTCTCCTGCTGGAGGGATTTTCGTCCGTGGAGACTGCTGCGATGCACAGCTCGTGGTCCTCGGGAAACTTGTTGCAGTTGAGGATCTCGGGCCAGGGGAAAAAACAAGCCATGACGGGCGCGCAGCTTCTCTTGACAGCCTCGCACAGGCTGCGGCAGGGGTAGATGAGCCTGGGGAGGGGATGGGGATTGCAGCACCTCCGGGGCCTGGCAGCGGGCTGAGGGTCGAGCCCTGGCAGCGCGCTGCTGCCGCGCAGGGCTGCGTGCACGCCGCGGTGCTGGCAGAGTTCCTGGGGGGGCTTTGGTGTGTTTTGAACGTCCATGCCCAGGAAGCAAACAATGAGTTTCTGAGGAGGGATGAGGCTGTTCAATACAGGCTGCTGGTGGAAAAAAAAAAGCCCTTTCCCCTGCCAGGGATCTTCTCTAGGTGTGCAAAGGCCATGTACCATCACGAGTGCCTAGATACCCAGTCTTCTTAGCAGCTCTGTACATTGATGGCTGCACCTCAAAACTGAGGATTTCTCTCTGCTGCTGGCATCGCTGGGCTGAGGAGAACCCCCTGCATGTTGAGGGCAGGAGCCAGGTATAGGGGGCTCCCAGGGAGGTGGGAGGTGAAGAAGGGGATTGCCAGTAGCTACTGCACTGTGCAGGGGGGCAGCCGGCAGAGACAGCAGCAGTGCCTGGGGCGGGAGAGCAGGAAAACCCAGAGGAGGGACCATAACGTTTCTTCTCCTGCGACATGAAATGCTCATGTTTCACTTTCAGAGGGAAGATCCCTGCTGGGTAATCCAATTTCCCCTTGCCAAGAGGCCAGAACAGCTTCTCAGGGGGCTGTGCTGACCACATTGCACAAATTTTCTCTCGGGAGGCAAATGCAGTTGTGCTCCTGGAGAGTGTTAGTTGCTACAGTTGAAATAACTTGTAAAAACATCTTACCTGTCCAAGCAGACTGGTGCAAAGAGGGAGCAGAGGAAAATCCTAGCATCCGGGTGGCACTCCCTGGCCAGCAAGGGCAGCCAGCTGGAAGACTGCTGGATCACTTCTGTCATGGTCTCGTGCTCCAGCAGGTTGGGAATCCTCATCTCGGAGTAGCCGATATCATAGCACAAGGCCATGCGGTGTGGAATGGGTGTGCAGCTGGAGGATCTCCTCAGGTAGCTCGCCCAGGCTCCTGGAGAGTCCCAGAGCAGCAGGCGTGCCAGGAGAGCCAGCAGCCATGGGCCACCCGATCTGGAGGGGTGCCTGCAGTGAGCTGCAGCCATGCTCGGAGCGGGCGGGCGGACGGAGCACCCCGGACTGGGCTGCTCCCGACTGCGGGATGCCTTTTATAGCCTGCGAGCCACCTCTCTGTCAATCCACCCTCATTAAGTGCGGCCCTTTCACAGCCCTCATGGGGAAGACAATGCTCCAATTTTTGTTTGCCAGTGGCCCCGATTGTTTGGATTTTAGCAGGGGTTTGGCTTAGATCAGCAGGTGTGGAAATGAGGGCAGTTGGGGAGGGATGAATGACTTGGCCCATGTGTCTTTGGGCTCTTTCAGCCAAGACTGAATCTCTGTTTGACACCAGTGCTCCAACCCATCCCCTTTCTCTTGCTCCAGGATTAGTCATTATTTCATAAACCCCAATGTTTTCCTCTCTTTTGTTTTTTGTGAAAGCAATCAAGTGTTGCTCAAAGTCAATTAGGAGGCATTTGTTTAGCTGGATCTATTGTTGAGCAGGCAGGGAGATAGGATGGTCTCACAGCCAGAGGTTAACCATTTTGAGGAGCTGAGAGTAGAGAGGAACTAATTTGCAGCTGTGGAGCCAGGTTGTTTGCAGATGGGATTGGCAGCGTTTAGCTGGAAACCCCCTCACTTTGCAGCCTGCGTGGCAGAGCACACTCTCCAGTTAACAGGTTTTTTCCTTCGTTATGAAATCCTGTTACTTCCGCTGAAGAGCAAGATTGTCCTTCCTCCAGCACGTAATTAAGATTCCAGAAGCCATCGTTATTGTAGCCCAGTTTTAGGAACTGGAAGTTGTGGGGGTGTTGCTTGCCAGCACACACGGTTCATTCGGACCCGGTGCTGTGCCACGAGGCTCAAACCCGTCAGTGGAGGCTCGGGCACTGCAGCATCCTCTGGCACAAGGACCCTGTGCTGCCTGTGGCGGAAATTGTTTCCTCAGAGGGTGTTATGGATACAGCCGGCTGCATTGTGTTTCTGGGCTTCCCAGGAAATTTTCTACAGGGCTAGTTCTGGTCTGTACTGAGCAAGAAGCCAACTGCTTATTGACAATTTGAGCTGATAGAGTTGATTTAAGGTCATGGAAGCGATGAACTTTTTTTTTTCCCCTTTTGAGGACTGCTGCTGTAGTTGACGTATAATGTGTCAATGTGTCCTTGGCACATACCTGCAGGAGCTCTTGGGGACTGCAGTTTGAAGAGCAGGACCTTGGGCCTAGGAGAACTTACACCTGTCCTGCTTCAGGGGGCTTTCTTTCCCTTTTTACAAGTCTCAGAAGCTGCTAACAAGATCCCTGTAGCAGTGACAGACATCAGCCAGAAGGATCTTCTCAGCCTGCGGGGCCACAGTGTAACCATGTCGTGGAACAGGACCTTGCCAGGGCTTTGCAAGCAGGTGCCCAGTGCACCACGCAGCTAGACATCTCTTGGCCTCATAGTCATTGGTGGATTTCTCTGCATTTAAATTTGGATCCTGGTATTGCCTGATTGCTGCTGGTGTTGTGCCGCAAAGGAAAGCTGGTGATACCAGGATGCTATCTGGCTATGGAGCGTGGCATCCGCCATGCTCAGTGGGTTCCTCTTTCATATTGCATTTGAAGAACATTTGTATTGGTGGACTGAGGGAATGAGCATAAATAATTTTGGAAGCTGTCTCCTTGTTGTTTGAGTTTTGTAACAAAGCACTGTTACCCTGAAAAGCGTTTGGGTTTTGTGCAAAGTGCCGTCCTCTCCACATGACAACAAGGAAGCCTCAAACCCTGGCCGTCACCACTGCCCACCGCAGGGAGTTCTGGCTGCCCTTCCTGCAGAGCAGCAATTCCCAGACTCTGATCCACATGTCACCTTTGAAGTGATAATCCGCAGTGATATGCACGTGTTTGTTCACCCCTTTGTCCATTGTGGTATCTGCGAGAGAGTTTAAGGGCTTGACCCCTGGATCCAAATGTTTAGGAACTGCTGCTGTAAAAATATCTGCCTCCAGCAGCTCAGGTGTGTGGTGTGTGCTCTTTGGTAAAAGGGTGGTTATGTTTGAATGTCCCACACTTAGGCAGTTCCTAAATTTCCCTCCACCTTTCCTTTGGTGTTTTGTTCTGTCTTGGGTTTTTTTACTCCTGAGTGGCCTGTCGTCAGTGTCCGGTCCCACTGTAACAGGTTGTCAAGTCTCTGTTGCTGCTTACACTTTTTCTGCAGAAATTCCTGACTTCCTGACAGAGGAGGAATGCAAGCTCATCGTCCATCTGGCACAGCTGAAGGGGCTACAGAAGAGCCAGATCCTACCAACGGATGACTACGAGGAAGCCATGGAAATGATAGAAATCAGCCAGATGGACATTTTCAATCTGCTGGACCACAATCAGGATGGGCAGCTGCAGCTCAAAGAGGTAGAGTGCAGGACAGACTTTGGTGGGTTTGCTGGGGTCCTCTCCTGAGATGGTCTCTTGATTACTCATGTGCTTGGGTAAGGCCAGACCCCAGTATATACTGATTAGTATTTCTTAATTTTATTTCTCAAGACTTGTGCTGGCTTTCAGCATGGAAATTTCTGTGAAAAATGTTGTCATGCTATTGGGAGGTAGCAACAGACCTTGGCAGGAGATGTGTGTTTTTCCATATGCTGGGTAAAACGTTCTGGTGCTGTGGGTTTCCTCTTGCTGGGTGTCCCATGGAAGTGGGTTTGTAGTGCAGGCACCGCTTTGTGCAGCCTGTGGGGAGCCGACTATGCTAACTGGCAAGACACCAGCAAAGCCACCCCTGTTAATGAGCCCGGAGGGTGATGAAGAGCACCTTGTCACAGCTCTTCAGCACCCCTGCCCAGTACAGCAGGGGGCATGGGGGCTGGCGCTGGCGGTTCAAGGCTCCCGTTTCAGGTGGGGCTGGGGACACATGCTGTCATGTGGGCGTGGGGAACTGCACCAGTGACAGCCCAGGGCCAGGCTTCTTTCCCTGGAGGTCCAGAGCCTGCTGACAGCCCTCCAGGATACTGCATGTCTCTGTCCACATGGAAGGGAAGCATTTTGTTCCAAGCCTTTATCTTGGATAAGCAAAACCATTCACTTTTATCATCAATAGCTTTACTTTCCCTTCAAGAGGAAGAGCTGTGCCCCCTCCACCTCAGGTCTAGTTAACAGAGTCCAGCAGCCATTTGCCATGACCTAAACTGGAAATAACAGCACTTGCCAAGCACACTCAGTGTGTGGCTGCCAGTTGATTCTCACTGCAGTCTTCTCTCTGCAGAGATGTGCTGGTGCCTTGCTGGCTAATCTGCTGCAGAGGAGAGCCCACTGGGCCTCATGCAAGGAATATGTAGGGTTTTGGTAGTGCAAGGAACCACTGCCCAGTGTTGGTCCATTTATGAATTTCAGGTGTTGACCCATACCCGGCTTGGGAACGGCAGGTGGATGACCCCCGAAAACATCCGGGAAATGTACACTGCAGTCAAGGCTGATCCTGATGGGAATGGTAAGAGCAGCTCCATGGGAAGCCCTTTGCCCTCAGCACACTGGATGCCCCGCACAGCCATGCGGGGCAGAGCAAGAGCTGTGTCCCTGCCCAGCCCTCTTCCTTTAGCTGTGTTCTCCAAAGGGAAATAACACTGCTTTAGGAACCTTTGCAGAAAAGTAAAATCAGTGTAAATGTCTCATCACAGCAGTGCTGCCCCTTTATCACCAGTAGTCCCACCACCTGGTCTTGGATCTTGCAGAAGCAGGACCACAACAGAACTCAGCACTGCCTCTCTGCTGTCAGACCTGCCTTGTTTGTGCTTCACTGTGACAGGACCTTCAGGGTGTGCTTCTGCTCTCGGTGTCTGAGAGCATGCTCTGGCTCTGACCATGTAGCTCTTGTTACCTGAGCTGCAGGTGTTGGCGTGCACCCTCCACGCCCGCCCTGTTTCCAGGGAGACTTCTGTGGAGGCAGGGGGCCCTGCATCACTGGCAGGGGAGGGCAGAAGAGACAAAGGTGAGAGTGGTCTTGTTGGTCAGCCATTGTTGTGGATCCCCCTCTCCACAACTGCAAACTGTCTGTATTCCATGAGGCCACTTCTGCCCCTCCTGCTCCTGGTCTCCCAAGGCTCCTGCTGGTCCGGACATGCACTCTAACCTCCACTACTCCAATTAGAGCGGCCTCAATTAAGCAGCTCTCCATTTCCTAATCAAATTAAGTGAACGCACAGGCTCTGCATGCTCTCTTCCAGTGACCTGGCTTTGAGAGCTGCCCAGGAGGAGCTGGTTTGGAGTTGAAGCAGTACCCATGTGAATGCCTAAATATCCGGAGGGCACCCCGTGCCCTGCTCCTCCGGGCTGGTGGCATTCTTGGCAGAGGTTGGAGCGTTTGACTGAGTCCTTGGTGGCTTTTCCACTGTTCCGGACATTGACAAATGAAAGTTAAAGTGCCCTTGGCAGGACCTCGCTTCCAGCGAGCGGCTTCCCTCTGTTCTCAGATTGGTACGTGACACCGAGAGAGCAGGTCACAGCCTGGATGTGGCAGTGCGTCATTAAAGACCGCGCGGAGAAAGGGGAAGTGGGGATGGGCTGACACTAGAAATAATAATGGGGTGGGTAATTTGGTGAGGACCGTCCCGGGCTGACCCTGGTGGCTGGTCCCTCCTCCTGGTACAGGGTGCTGAGTGCCCGGGGCACAGAGCTGGCACTGGAGCAGCACTGTGGCTGCCACCTGAGCCAGCTCTGCCGGGCACGCGCTGGTCCCCGGGGCCTGAGCCTCGCTGCAGGGCTTCCCTTCTTCTCCAGAAACGGGCAACAACCGATGGGAGGATCTTTCTGAATCTGACCAAGGCAAAAGTCCATCCCTTACCAAGTCCAGCTGAGTGCAAACAAGGTGTCCCTGTTTTACTAGAAACCACTTTTTACCTCTCACTTTTCTGTTCTTTCTACTTATGCAAGATCATACTCTATTCTATTTCTCACTCATGTTTTGGAGTTACATGAATGCAGAAGAAGGTACTCCTTGTTTTGGACCTGGCTTTTCTAAATTACCATGCAAAGTCCTGAAGAAAATGCAGTCTGAGACGTCCCACTCTGCTCTTGAGCGTGTCTAGAGATCTGACTTACAAGCCCCAAGGCATGAAGTGCAGAGGTGTTCTAGTGGTGGCATTGCATATGTTAGACCTGTAGTGGCTCTTCCTCTCTTTTGCTGCATTGGTTTATGAGTTTCAAAGTTCAGAATGGTATTTTGCTCGTCCCAGTTCTGACCCTGCACGGCACCTAACAGTTTGCTTTTGCAGGTTGGCGTATGCCCTCTGCTGAAGGCGAGCGCGTTGCTGGGGCCTGTAATCCTGTGCAAGCGGGGTGCAGCCCGTGGAGGGAAGGTGGTGGAGGCCTTTCTTTGAGGAAGGCAGTTTCTGCAGTGCCCTCATCTGGTGGTTTCTCTGAGTAAAAGGCACCAAGACCTATTACCTGCTCCAGAGTCAGCTGGATTTTCCTCTCTTCCCATAGGCGTGCTGAGTTTGGAGGAATTTAAACAATTGAATATCCGTGATTTCCACAAGTATATGGGAAGCCAGAAAGTGAAGATGAGCGACCTGGTGCGCAACAGCCAGCACACCTGGCTGTACCAGGGCGAGGGGGCACACCAGGTCATGAGAGCCATACGGCAGAGGTAAGGGCCGGGCAGCCGAGGGGCGGTGGGGTTTGTGTAGCCACGAGACCACCTGTGCTGGGAGAGGCAGCGCCACACTTGCCAACATTCACACTTCCTAGCTGCGTGAAAGTCTTTGGAGCGTACAGAGCAGTGAACGCAGACGTGAAACGGGAAGAGGAGATTTTCATTAGAACAAGAATTTGTATTGTCCTGTGGAAGAAGGAAAAAGAAAAATCAAACCTTTCAGCGTCTCCATTCACTTTTGGGAACAGCCCTATAAAACCAAGAAGACTTGGCATTGTATGAAGTAATTCATTCTAATTAGCAAATGAGCTTACTGGGAGAAACTGCCCGTTTCCAATGCTGTCTGGGTGCCAGCAGTTACTGTCATTTGCTTGAGTTACTCATGCATTTCACTGAAATCTGTCTTAGCTGTTCAGAGCTGACTTTTTAACAAGCACGACTTCACCCCATGTAAGCGGACTTAGTTTAATCCTCCAAGCACACGTATCACAGGGCAGGTCATGGCAGACGAGAGAACCTCTCACCCTTCCCTTCATCTCAGATTTGTTACTGGGAAGCATTGAGACCCAGCAGGCAGGCCAAATCGCTTAGCTGTGGTGAGTTTCAGATAATTGGCTGGAGACTCTCTTGTTCTTGTGCTGGTCCTCGCCTGGAACATGGGTGGGTAAAATCTGTCCCAAGGCTAGAAATCGGCTGTTGGCCACTACTTTTCTTCAGTGCATTCCAGCAGGAGAATAGGGCTGCATATTGCCTTGATTAGAGCAGACTGTGGCTGCCACCTTCTCTGTGCCAGCTAGCCAGCACACACAGGCACCAGTGTGCTGCTTTTACGCTCTTCATTTGGCCACTGTTATGAGGATGTGAAGACATAGCGCTGAAGGAGGCTGTTAGTCCTCCCTGGGACCATGTGGTGCCTGGAGGGGCTTTGCCATCCTGCCTGGGTGCCACGTTGCCCTTGCACCTGCCCCGAAGGCTGTACCGGTCCAGATTCTCAGAGCTCTGAGTGTTCTTTGGCAGGTCTCAAGACGTACCTGCTTGCCTTGGGGATGATCTCAGATGTAGCAGCGGAAAAATCCCAGAGCAGGAGGGCTCCGGTCTGCTTGATCACTTCCTGTGCCCCTCTGCCCTGGCTGCTGAAAAGGCAACAGGGAAAGGTGAGTTAGGTGACAAGAATATTCCTAGAGCTAGTCTCTCATTCACTCTCAGCAGGGGCCGTGTTCTTTGCTAACTGTCCCCAAGGTCTGTAGGTGCTGTGCAGGAGTCCAGAGAAGCGATGAGATGGCACGAGAAGGCTCCAGGGACACACACAGAAAGGATCTTGCTGAGCAAGCAAAGTCTTCCTGAGAGCAGTCCTGCTGGAGATGTACCCTTCGGTTTTTGGTTTTTTTATTAACCTTGACAAGGACTTTCTGAGCAATGCCGATGGTCCAACAGATCTGTAAGGGCCTAGTTATCTCTTGGCATGCTTGCTGCAGCCTATCCGTCTCTCCGGTCTGTTGGGGAAGGGATAATCTTTCTCTGGATTTATTCACTGCTTGGGAGTAGTGGCCGGCTGGGGTGATGGTACTTTCCTCTCACCTGCTCTGCTCACCTCTTCCCCAGGGTGATGCGCCTGACTCGCTTGCCCCCCGAGATTGTGGAGCACAGCGAGCCCCTCCAGGTTGTGCGGTACGACCAAGGAGGGCACTACCATGCCCACATGGACAGTGGCCCCGTCTTCCCCGAGACTGCCTGCAGCCACACGAAGCTGGTCGCCAATGAGAGCGCTCCCTTTGAGACCTCCTGCCGGTGAGTCTGCCTGGCCCAGTCTGGAGCCTGTCCGGGGAGAGGTGTGGAGAGCTGTTTCGCCTCCCCTGGTGTGGGATTCGCCGCTCAGGCTGTGGGCTCGCCAACCAGCTCTGCAGGTCACTGGTGTGAAGGGGTTTGAAGAGGGAGGGGAGTGAATCCTATGGGTCCGAACAAGGAGGGCAGAATGGTTCTGCAGAAACGCACCTTCACCGTTCCAGGTGGGGATTTTCTGTGTTGTCTTTGTCTTGCCTTGGAGAAAAGCTGGTGATGTAAATCATGGATCTTGTGATGTCTTGGAGGAACTGCGGTCTGTGTGACAGAGGGGCAGGGTATGAGCAGCCCCTGTGTGTCCCCTCCTGTTCCAGCTGTGTCCCCTGACAGCCACTTTGTCTTGCAGGTACGTGACAGTGCTGTTCTACCTGAACAATGTGACTGGGGGAGGTGAAACAGTCTTTCCTATAGCTGATAACAGGACGTATGAAGAGATGGTAAATGAATCTCACCTACACATTACCTCGGGGGATTTCGAGTCCCTCTTTGAATGTTTTTGTTCACAGTGGCTGCAGCAGGGGTCCAGTGTGTGAGGTTGGTGGGCACTAGCCTTCATAGCTACAACGTGGGGAAGCTGTGCTCTGCTTATGGTCTTTTCCCCCTGAGGCCAAGGGCAGAGGCGCAGGGCTTGGACAGCTGTGGCTGTCCCTGCTCAGAGGCTCGGGCTGTTGGTCTTGCTGCTGTAGCGGGTCCTGCTCGCTTCTGTCTGGGCAGGCTTCCTCAGACTTAGCCTTGGCAGGCATGTGGTACTCCTGTCAGGCAACGTGTTCAGGAATGGGTGGCTGCTCAGGAACAGGTTATGAACCTCCAAGGGACTGAAACGGGCTGCTCG
>NW_008628629.1:0-352 GCF_000691845.1 Merops nubicus
TATTTTCTCATGATTGTTGTGGTTAAGACTTGCTATTTTTGCTTTCAGTTGCCAGGTTATCGTCTTAACAATTCAATGTGTTTTGCCTAATTTCTTTAGTTATGTGCTTTGAACATTCTTATTGGCGGCTTTCCATGGTACCAAAGCCAGCAGGTTCTGTGTGCTGCTTCACATACTAGCCGCCTTGGCCTGTTCCTTATTTCTGACCCCCACAGCTCAGCAATATCTAAAGTTGGTTGGACAGTTCTCACCTCTGTGAACTGACTCAATTCACCCTGTCCTTCAGTAGCTTCAGCCACTCACCATGTGGGACTCCACAAAGCAGCCTTCCACTGCCAATGTTTCCCACCAA
>NW_008628629.1:444-964 GCF_000691845.1 Merops nubicus
AAAATGTTTGCCCTCAGGCCAGTTTGTGATCACCTCCAGGATTCCTGGGCAGCTGGGACACCCCATTGTGTTATCAGGGCAACCCATTTACTCCATGTGGCATCAGTCACATGGTGTGTGGAGGAGACCCTCCCTTTGAACATCCAGCCCAGCACCAGCAGTCAGGGTGCCAGGAGGAGCTGTGCTTCAGTGACGACCACCTCTGAGGCAGCTCAAACTTCGTATGCTGCCAGTATCTCTTTCTTGGTTGGAGTGTAGTTGACTTTGTATCCTTTGTATCCACGACTCCAAAACCCCAGAGGTCGGACTCGAGTCTCCCCGGGTGCTCTCTGCCAGAGGCTACAGGTAGGACCATTCTTCCCGGCTGCAGTGTAGAGAATGTTTGTAATAGCTTGTCTTGCCTGGACTGGCCCAAGGGCTACTGCATGTGCCATCTTTTGTTAATTTGTTCAAAGGCTTGTTGCTGCTCAGGGCCCCATTTAAAGTTCTTCTGGGTCACTTGGAAGAGAGGGCTCACAAT
>NW_008628630.1:0-10899 GCF_000691845.1 Merops nubicus
ATTATTAATTTTTAAGAGTCTGCCCAAAGATGGTAAAGAATCTGAAGTTTTTTTATGTATTCTTGTTAGGAATTTATTAATCCTTGAGACATTACTGGGAGGTTTTTTTATTTGTATGGTATTAAGTTATAAATGAGTTCTTTTAGATCTCCAAATGGTAACTTACATTCTAATTTTTTGAGCAAATCAGTCCCTGAATTTTAGACAGCAAATAGTCTTGTTTTCCTTCAAAGGGATGTTTCAAAGTAAATGCTAAGTATAAGAAAGATGGGGACAGTCTTTTTAGCAGGGCCTGTTGTGACAGGACAAAGGGTAATGGTTTTAAACTAAAAGAGGGTAGATTTAGACTAGATATAAGGAAGGAATTTTCTGTAGAGTGTGGTGAAACACTGGCACAGGTTGCCTGGAGAAGTGATAGAAGCCCCATCCCTGGAAACACTCAAGGTCAGTTTGGATAGGGCTTGGAGCAACCTGATCTAGTTAAAATGTCCCTGCTCATTGCAAGGGGTTGGGGGGATGGGGTGGGATATGCTGTTGGACTACATGACTTTTAAAAAGTCCCTTCCAACACAAACCATTCTAAGATTCTAACTGTAAAATAACTATTTACCAAAGGAAGGAATGAAGAGTCCTAATCCAAAACTGTATAACTAGGAGAGGGAGGAGCATCTCCGTTTAAATTCAAGACGAGATACCATTTGAAGATGGCAGAAAAAGATGTCACTAGATGGCAACTCTGTCACTTCTTTGCTGTATGCAAATCAGCCAATCAGACCTCAGCTGAGTCCTAACAGACACCAGGTATTTAAAGACCTAAGAGAGTTCAGTGTAGTTCAAGTGCAACAATTAGCTCAGTTTTGTGTGTGGGACACTATTTTCAGGAACAGGCTCAAAAACTGTGGAGTAAAATTTCAACTTGAGGATTGCTATTAATAGAAACTTCTTCACCTGATTAAGTCCTCTTTGCTCCTTTGCTGAATGTAAGTGGAAAAAGAAAATCTATGCAATGTTCCTCTTCCTCCACCTCAGTTTTAATTCTGACAAGTGCAAGGTTGTGTTTTGGGGTTGCATTTTCTCTGTTTGCAGCTGCTTAGACATTGACCTCTAACTACACAGAAAGACACAGCATTTAGACAGTGAGCTCCATCCAGAAGGTCTAACAAAAATTACCTTCATAACACTACATGAAGAAATTTTAGTATCTTGAACAATAATTTAGTGATCCTGCTGCTTGCACGTGCTGCTGCATGAGCTAGTGGTGGCCCCTGCAGCCTGCTCTCATGCCTTGCTACTGTAACTCCCTGTTAAAGGACAGATTAACTACTTAATTCCTGTGCAAGTCCTTTACTTTTCCACAATCCAGATTCTCTGCAGCTCCCTGCTTTCTACTGAGCCATTTCAGTTTAACAAGGTGAGCTAAGCTTTGTTAAATCAAAGAACACAAGTTGAACCAGGTTCTAAAGTGCAGACTGAGCATGGCCCTGGATACTCCTACAAGGGGTGTCAGTTCATTCAATACAGTTTGTTAACAATCTGCTCAGGGTTTTGCTTGTGTAAAAAACACTTCACTAAGTGTAAGCATGGGTATTCTAGTTATTGGATTCCTTTTATGGTAATAACAGACTTCAGAATAAGGGGAGGGAGGAAGCAATTTAAAGCTAATTACAAAAGAATTAAGAAGGCCTCATTTACTGCAGTGAAATCTAATACTGAATTTGGGAGCTATTCTGTACATTGAAGAACAGATTAAAAAAACACTTGAGGCAAGACAATATACGACACTCCCCAAAGAAACTCTAAAGCATCTAATTATTTTTTTCCAGCTTTGAACAGAACTGCTGAATGATATCATCTCTCCTCTGCACTGCTTTCAACTACTCTATTGGTTAGGAAAAAAAGCAAGATTTCCTTATTTTCCTCAGGGACACAGTAGTTTACACTGAACAGAGAGATCAGACAGGAGGAAAACGTAAAAGCATCCACTGAAAGTCAAATATAATAAGATATGAGTATAGGCCATTTCACTGCACTTCAATAATCCTCTGCTTTTACTTCCTTCCCCTATTCACTACAAGATAAGAGAAGACACATAAAAAAATCCAAGTAGTTAGATACATCCAAAATATGAAGAAATTTAAACTGCTTGTAAATGTTTGGCTCAGGTGAACATTGGCTTTGCATACAAACTGAAACCAGTAATTTTCCTCGTGTCCTCCTTCAGGTCTAGCATCAATCTAGCAAAATAAATGTTCTTTAGCAAGACTAAGTCTTCATGTTTCTGGCTTCTGAAACCTAAAGTGAGCATGGAGTTGGGACACTCAAAAGCTTAACTCAGACTGAAATAACTTTCAGCAATTGTTTATCATCTCTATTTTATTCTAATTTTTCTGTTTCATAGAATAGAACTATATTAAGTATACCTAATATGTAACATCTAGCTTCAGGGGCAACCCTGGTTTTGAGGCTGCCCTCTTGTGAAGTCTAAAGTGACAGTTGTGGTAGCTCTCTGTACCCTATTTCTGACCTTTGCTTTGTGCTTTTTACTTGAGGTGTGCCAACTGCTTTTGAATATGGAAGAGGTGGTCTTTAACACCTGAAGATCCACAAATTCCAAACCCCTTGTAGAAAGAGAGAAGTGGTGGGGGAAAGTAAAAAAAGAATCCTTACCTGAGTTAAGCAGAACTGCCACAGATCCCCTATCCTCCAGTCCCTGCTGTCCAGCCCATCTAAATAGCCAACACCAAACCTAGTTATCAGTATAAAGGTGGCCTAAATGCCATTACGTACACCTCATCCTACTGCCTCTTGGATGTGGGTTAAACCACGTGATTCCGTTAGGAACCTAAAATGTCATCCTAAGAATTCAGCATGGCCTAATTACTAAACTTTAAATATACACATCTCCCAGTTCTACATCACCTTCCACAGAAATCCTGATGCATTTTGCAAGTATACAATATGCTGTTTCAAAGAGGAATTGTCCACAGAAGAAAACTTTTAAAAAAGGTGTTTAATTATATTCTCGTTTTGCATTTGATATAAGGGCAATAAAAAGCAACTTGATTTTACTGTGCGGTGACCTGAAAATGAGAAAGAATTAATAAATTAATGAGTTGAGAGGTTGCATATCACTGATCCATCATGAGGTGTAAAGCCAGCTAGGAATTCAGGAAAAGGGCCATGTGAACAATCAAGACTATACTTGATAGTTTTGACAGGCTGATGTTATTTCCTCAGTTTTCCTGGAGTCCCTAAGGGAGGCAGAGATCAAACTGTGACCTTTTTGCAGATAGTTTGGAAAGACCTGATTCTTCCACGTTGCTGCAGCCCTTCCTGAAAAGACCTAAAGTGTCAGGCAGCTGCAAGATCCTATATCTATACAAATCTCTGCTATATCAAAATGCGTAACCATCATTGCACTTGGCATTCACTTGCTACAGAAGGCATAATTAGGGAGTTTCTGTCACAATGAAGAAAGTCACATACTTGACAGGAAACAGAGGTTCTGTGTAACAGTCCTGAAACAGACTCCAGTGCGATTGTACAGATTCATCAGCAAACTGTTTCAACGTGTAGTTTGATATTACCTTAAGGTACAACAACAGTATGTAGATTCTTTCATTTTTCCTGTCTCTACCCATTTCTACTCTCTGACACTATCATTATATGTGAACTATCACATGTTCTTTATCTACTCTCTTGGCAAAATAAGAGATCATGCATAAATTCTATGAAAAAGGAATTCCTTTATTTTCTTTAAAAAAGGAACATTTTTCCATTATCAAGTGAAACCCTCACGAAGTAAAGTATTTCTCTTCCAATAATATTTTTATATAAAAACTTAAATCCCTTGCTCTGGTCTTACTGTTCTGACAGGAAGTCTGGTGGCACTGAAGGACCCAGGTATTTTTGGCCTCGCTCCAGTATCTAATCATAAGTTCATTCATAACTTTTTTAAATAAAAAAACTTCTGTGGCCACTGACCATCCGCAAAACATCCCTACCGCCAACCAAAAGTAAAGCAGCTTCATGAGCCCAAGAGACTAAACTCTAGTAGCATCATTCCAGTGAGAAGATTTGTTAAAAAAAATTTATTTTGAAAGTTAGACACAACCTTAAAATTGTACAAAGACAACAAGCACTCAAATTACACAAAGAGTTAGCAGTGAGTACAATGTGAACACAACAACAGTGAGTCTTGCTTCTCTTTATATGTAAATAGAGATTATTCTTGCCAAACTTCCAGCTTTTTTCTTTTTTTTCCTTTTTTTTTTTTTGTTCTGAAAACCAGCTACTTATGCTGCAAAACCTAGCAGGAAGCATTTCACTGTTCAATTCAACAGAACTGCTAAAAGGGGGTCTGGCTAAAAATAGTCCTTCTATCATGAGAATATCCCATACTTTTCAGAACCAAGTTTCTCTCTCAATTGAAAAACAGCTTTCCCTTTCATTATGTTAAACATTTCACTTCCTCTAGGGGAATGCCAAATTACAGGCTTCAAAATATATTAGAACTTGCTCATGTTTTTTCAAGAACGTGCAAGCTGAAACTAACATGGTGCATATATGTGAATAGTCACAAAACAGACAATGTTTCTGTTTGTATTTTACTCTTTGAAAGTGTTGTTCCAAGAAAAGCATTATGGAGTAATTTTAGCTGTGAGTTGTCTAAACTAACAGAAGTACATGGTCAGAGAATAAAATATTTAATTTTTCTTTTTTTTTTTTTTCTTTTATATTACATTTAGGGCTTCAAATATATTAATAAAACCATCCAGCAAAAAGTATCCCTTTGTAGCTTGTCCCTGTATATATGTATGTAGAATGAAAAGCAGAGGTGACCATCCTCCCTTTTCTTCTGAGAGCACTCTTTACAGGAAATACAGGGAAAAATAATGCAGTGTTCTTTGCAGAAAAGAGGAAAACCCCATGGAGACTGTTAAACAACTTAACCACAGCCTCTATTCTAGGCATTCGTTACTACTTAGGTTTAGATATACCAGAAAGCTTTTTCTGTAAACCTTCCCTAAGATCAATAGCAATTAAACCAAGGTTCTGTTTTATCCAGCTATAGCCACACCAGAAAAATTATGCTCTTAACTTGAGTGCTTGCATGACTCTGTTTCAAGACCAAGTGGAACCATTTTTACTTTTAAAGAAAATGAGTGTAACTGTCTTGTTGATGATGTGAGTTACACCCATTAATATAAACTTGCTTATTAGTTATTCTTTCTAGATTACCTGGAAGTGCTTTATTTTTCATTGTGTTATTCCATTATGAATGCTTGTTGCAATAGATCAATATTTTGATTTTCATTAAGTGTGAAAAATGTTGTAGTTTGGTTTTGGAGGGGGGGACGTTTGTTTGTTTTTTTTAACAAAAATTATCCTGCTATTAAGACACCAGTGTCCTACAAACTGCTGCGCATTGGCATTAACAATGTGAATTCATTCAAAATTCTGATAACCAATTTTTGCTTCCAAATTGTTATGAGTTGGTACCTTATGGCTACACTGATATGGTTCCTCACCAGGCTTATACCTTCTGCAATAACTCTACATTAAAAAATTAACTGTTACTAGAATAGTAACTGAAAATACCTACAGAATTGTATTAATTCTGTAAATAGAGGCTCTGTACAGACTGCTTTATAAGTAGAGTAAGGTTTTGAGAAACTAAGTGTTCTATACTGTCTTGCGTTATTGAAAACGACTGGGTTTGGTTTCTTTTTACAAGAGCTTGTTGATGTTGCTAACTTCGTTATCTAAACCTCTGTAAGTGAAACTAACTTTAATTTTTTTCTTTCAGTTTGAAAGAGCCTGTTTAATGTTACCACTAAGCTTTCCAAAATGTCAGTCAGTTTGCCAGTCAAGGGAAAAATGTACAGCATTGAATACTATATAAAATGCTTATGCTTATGCAACCTGTGAAACACCATGCTAGTGAGAACTGAGCTAACTAGCCCAAATTCATAGCTTTTAATCATACCATCATCTTTAGATGCTTTTGTTTAATGGAAGTCTGCTTTCTCAACACTCTATTGTTTTCTGTTTGCTTTGATTCTAAGATAGCATTTATAAGGTAAAAAAAAAAAAATAAAGCAAGGATGTTGTTTCACTGCAATGGAACAGCAGCTGTAAAAGAGCATTTTCAATTATTGTCAGGACAGAGAAGGCTATTGGCAGTGCACCTTTCACTTGGCTTCAGAAGATTTATAAAACAGTTCTAGCCCAAGGCAGGTCATGATATTAAGCTAAACCCAAGCTTGTGCAACAGCAAATGATATTATGGAAGGCATATTTTGATATCTAGGAGTACATAAAAAAATTCCTACTGTTATTTCTGCCTGAAGTTCTAAACCAGCAACCAGTATCATTGATATGATTGCTACGACTGCAGAGTCCTGCTGGCCTCAGTGGAGACCGAAGAGGCAGCCGTGCACCCAGAACCCGGGTGTACCAGCCTGTGTGGGTAGCCAGCCCCCTGCTTTTTAGTTTTGTCCATTTAGCCAAACAAGTCTGGTAGCAGAAAGCTACACGACAAGGTTATAACCTAAACCAAGTGAGTTTCGGCAGTAGATAATTGCACAAAAACCTGTTACAAAGCATGTAAGTCTCTCTCAATCCAGCAGAAGAGACTGCTCTAGAAATACCTAGGGAATTAGCTACAGAAACAAAGTAAGTGGGTTGTCTCTTTTTAGCAATTACTTGGGATTGCTGTAAATATCCAGCATAAACAAAATATGGAGAAACTGATAGGGTGAAACACTGCTGGAACAGCTGGCTCCAGCTGAGGGATCTAAACCATGCTTGCACCATTATACCCACTGAGTGGAGGATTTCTGTGCTGCTAGGAGATGCTTGGCACCTCCCTGAACCCAGAGCTTCCCAAGGAAAGCTAGAGCAGGCAGGAGCTGGTACATCCCCACACTCTGCACCACCTTCCGTCACACAAAACTTTATAAAGCGCTTACATGGAGTGGACTATTTGGCATAATATTTTGGAATAGCTCCTTAATAGTTTACTAGATTTGGAAGAGGGTAACGTTATTGAAAATCTTCAATTTCCCCTTTCACTTTTTTCCAGTCCAATAGATGTAGCCTTGGCACACAGTAAGAAATACAGCCCAGGTCTGCAATTCCAGTATAGTTTCAAAGTATATACGCTTTCTTATTTGCACTTAAAGGTGTTGAACAGTTTTTACAGTAACTACTTTGAAAAGTATGTCAGTCACTTTACTGCCTTGACTAAAAGGCTGGGAACAAGGCCAGAGATGTAGAGGACCATCAGGGAAAGAAGGAGAGGCCTTTTCTCCCATGCACTCTAAAAAGCTTTCTCAAGTCCACAATTTAGATGTAGCATCCCTTGTCCTGCTGGTAAGAAAAAGGCATTAATCCTCTTTGCTAAGATCCTGGTCCAGTCTAAGTTTCACTTTGCAGCAGCTGCACTGCAAACCGCACTCGGTTACTGGTTTGTCTACTCAGCTTTCAAAGATTGGCACTGAAACTGATGTGTTAAACCCAGAGAGTGAAACAGTGGCTTTAAAAAAGCAGGCATCACCAACCTGCAGAACCCCTAGCTTTATGGGAACAGGGGAGTTCAGAGGTCAGCACAAAAGAGTGGCTGTTCAAACTACTTAATAAGTACATCCACAGTTGCAGCAAACAGGATAAGAGAGAAGAAAAAAGGTTTCCTGTTTTAGAACGTGAACTGAACTTGAATAGGAATTTCCAATAATCCTTCCCCCACCAGAGCAGTTATATTTTAACTAACCATTCTACAGCTTCTTGCATTTCAAACGTGCAGCACTTCTTCTTGGTCACTCACAGACAGAGGGATCCACTGACATGAGCAACAATCCCTATTGCATCATCTTCCTCGTGTATCTAGAGGCACAGTTTAGTTAAGTGAGGTCCTCCATCCAAGTGCTTTTTTTTCTTAGCATCATTTTCAGCCAGACCGAACCCAGATAAGGTGTATGCCAGGTATGTTCCCTACCTTCACTGTGAGTCCTACACCAACATAGCTCTGAAGTCTACGGCAGGGTTAGCAATAGTCTGTGGCATACCACTGAGTTCACAAATAGATTGTCATTTCTACAATAATACAAAATAGCTTGTAAAACCAATATGTAACACTGTATATATGCATGAATATAAAAATAAACCACGCCATCAATATGTAAAACTTCACAACGATGATGAAAACGGTTTTCTTCTCAACGGTCTTCCGTGTTGATGAGTTGGTTCTCATTGTCATACCCATCGGGCAGGTATGCTTTCCTCAGCTGGTCTGACTTGGGTATTGAACTGCCATTCTTGACGTAGCGGGACAGGAAGGCTCGCACGGATGGATGATCGGCCTTTTCGAGGGGAATATTGGCCTCCAGGCACATTTTCACAAAGTCCTGGATGACGCTGGTTTTCTCTGTCTGGGCAGTGCTGTTGCATTGAAGGGAGGCAGTCAGAGTCCTTTGCTTCTTCCTGACGTTCTGTTCTTCGAACTCCGCCTTTCGCTTTGTGTGCGTCTTGGACTTGAGGTGGTCGTTGATGGCGGACTTGCGGACGTGGTTCAGAACCACGTTGCAGGAGGTACAGAAGAGTTTTCCCCCATCTTCGTGCAGCTCGCTGCCAAACTCCGTCACGCGGTCCTGCGGAGTTACGTACAGGGCGGTCTTGGAGCGGTTACGTGATGGCGCCGACTTCACTCCAAATCGTTCCATTGCTGTCCTCACTGAACTTCACCTGAAAAAAAAGAATATATAGCTGTGGAAGCGTGCTAATGATTCCAACCAAACAGTTCCGGGTGCAGTCTATTCAATATCCAATCTAGTGCTTACTGGCATTTAAAAGATAATCAGACGTAAGAAACACACGTGAAACTGCTGTTGAAAGTTCTTCATCTTGAAGTCCAAAGAACTTAGGAGACCAAAGGTCCTCCTACTCATAGTGAAATACTTTTTAGTTTCTACAACTACAAAGCTCAACAGAACTCTCAAAAATCAATCTGTTCGTCAGTGACGGTTAGACAGAAGGGCTTTTTGCTTTTTCTTGAAGACAGCTTTTATCCTTTACTCTTTAGGGTAACAGGTACTTTCTTAGTATTTTCAACAGATTTGACAGATTCTTAGTTCCACTGAGTCAGTATTTTTCTTTTTACTTTTGTCAGCACTCATTTGGGAACATCCATCACTTTTGCCCCAGCTCAAACCACTACTATCAGACTGAACCTTAACTCCAAGGCTAAAGTGAATCATTTTGTCACTGCAACTAGAGACTGCTGAAAAACCCTAATGCCAACAGAAAGATGCATAAATTTCAATGCAAAATAAGAACCTCTATTTTCAAAGCCAACAGCTTCTCTGAGGAAGGTACCTGAAGTGTGTGACCAATGTTACGCCTTTTAACATCACTCTAAATCATACTGTGTTCTCAAAGCAGGCAACATAACCCAGTCAAGTATACTAGAATCAAACAGGAGCTCTGTAGTTTTTTTCTTGTTGAGAAATGGAGTAGCTAGTGTAAAAAAACCCAGCCAAGATAATTTAAGTCCTTTTCCAAGTAAAGCTAAAGTCAAGAAACAGCTCTGTTCAGGTTTGAGGTTTTCTGAGCAAAATGAACTGTCATTACATTATCTACCTACTTCCCTAACAAAAACAGGTGTTTCTGTAAAATTATATTTTGGCAAGTACTTTAAGGCCATGCAATAGTTTGCCTGGTCATTTACTTACAGGTATGAACAGCTTTAAAGAACTTTGTCCTGCTTGTGCTTACAAGGCCAGGGGATCAGAATGCCTCTAGATGTTTTATTCTCTGTACTTATTTTGCTACACACAGAATTTGCTGTTGCAACATTTTTCTGCCTTTCAAAGACCAGCGCTTCCAAAATAACTGTAAGTTGAGTTTGTCCAGCTTTAAGGACTGAATGGAGTTTCTGCTGTCCAGAATGCTTTTTGCTTGCTCTGGAAATAAAGGAACAGAGAATTCAGCCTTCAAAATTGTCTTTTCTTTTAAACCATTGCTACACTAAGAAATTCCAACCTTTGAGGGAAAAAAACCCCAAGCAAACAACAACAACAACAACAAAAATCACCCAACAAACCAACGATCTTGCTGTTAACTACTTTCTTATTTTTTTTACTGTCTTGTACTTTCCAGAACTGTAAGTCTTGACTGGCACTGCACAACACTACAGACTAAGATAAACAATCTTTTTTCAGCAGTGATGGAACTTCCTTCACCTTTTTTGTTGCTTTAAGCAATTTATCCGCACGAGTTGCCTAAGTAACTGTTCCCTGAAATGAAACAGAAAACCTTAGTCTTAACACAAACTTGTTGATAGGTTTCTGAAAGGGCAAAACTAGGTGTTTGCACTTACGCTCATCAACATCTGTAGGAATTCTGTGAAGAGTACAGCTACAGAGACAGAGGGGGTTTGGTGGGGATTATTGCCTCGTTTGGCATGGATTCTTTGATGCCTACCGCTGCCTGAACTACTGCTGGGTTCTCAAGCGCAGGGGAAGGTGTGCGTGCGGAGAAGGCACCCAGGGCAGGCACCCGATCTGCCCTCGGTTACACTCCGAAATGAGGCACGTTCTTCCGCAGCGGCGGGGGCCAGGGGAGGGCAGGTGAGCTCGCCTCGGCTGAAAAGCGTCTCCGGAGATGGAACCGCGACGGCGCCGTACGCGCGGGCGCTCTTGGCGAGCCCAATGAAGAGGAAAACACCTCCGGACCTCCAGCGCCCAAACAGATTTCGCTGTTCCCCTAGCTCGCCGTGACCGGGATCCAGCGCTCGATACTTTAATTCCCTGGGGTCGGGTCACCGGATTGGCGGCGCCATTTAACCCGTGAGGGCCTCTGAGGGGAGCCGGCCGCTTCTCTGCCCTCTCCTCCCGTCCT
>NW_008628631.1:0-369 GCF_000691845.1 Merops nubicus
GTTCTCGATCCACCTCACTGCCTGTTCTTCTAGCTTGTATTTCCTGAGCTTGCCAAAGCAGGTAGTTTTCTTTGTCGAAAAAGGTCGTTAGTCATTTGGCCCAGATTTGTCCTTCCCCTACCATGGTTTCATCTCAGCCTTTCTTGACACCCATATCAGATACCTTTTTCTTCATTTCTGCATCTTTCTAGTCCTCCCTACAGAGGTGCAGAAGCAATTTGGAGGGGAAGGAATGGCCATAAGGCTGCTTCCTAGTGTCATCATCAGAAGTATTCACAGCTCTGCAAAGTGCTAACAAGGTCATCATTGCCATATTAGACCTAATCCACAAGTAAACTTAGTAAATCCTCCCTCCTTGCTTTCAGCAGG
>NW_008628631.1:400-4382 GCF_000691845.1 Merops nubicus
TAATGTAAGATTTGCTGCCATCGCATTGTTCACACTACTGTTTTATTTTGTGCCTTATCATTCACCCTGTTGATTCATATTATAAACTTTCTAGAGCAGGGGCCATCTGGTATTCTCTGTAAAGATCCTAGCACAATAAGGTCTTGTTCCGGGTTGACACACACAATCATAACAAAACTGAGCAGTAATAAATAGTTTTATCTCACCCGTTGATTTTTTTTTTCCTTTCTATTCCTAGTGGACATGTTGCTGTAATATAAATATTCAAAACATAAGGGAAAATGAAAAGACAAGAACATCTTTTAGATATGAGGAACAAATTCAGATCATCCTTAACCTAGTCACCTTTTATCCTATCTACTCCCCTATTTCCTTTTGCATTTATGCAATATGTAACAGCTTTCATATACAGGCTGGACTAAATGATATATGTTTATTGCCTACATCTTTACATAGAAAGCCAGAGATTTACCTAAAACATGTAGAACCCACACTGAAAACTATAGTGATGAGAGTAATTAATTACAGCATAAGGCTAGACAATAATATCATTTTGATAATTACTCACAGCTTGGGGCCCATTTTTTCAGTGCAGCGGACAACAGCATGTGTTTAATCCCCATAATAACAATAATGGATACATCATTAACCCTATTTTATTCTTTTTTAATTTTTATACTACCAGTAAGAAAGATCATTAACCTCTGTTCTGTTTAACATCTAATCAGCCATTTTAAATAAATATAATGGAAAACATTAAATATCACTTTGTTTAGCTAGATTTCCTCTCAGGAGGGGAATTTTTCCTAATGTAGTATTAATATCAGTTTACTCAACAAGTGTCAAAACATGAGTGGTAACACGGAAAAAGATCCATTGCAACATGCAGTCTCTATAATCAGTTTCTTTTAAAGGGTAAGTTTTCTGTTAAAATGTATATTGAATAATTTTTCCTTTTGAATATTCTGTTACCTTATGGACTTCAAATATCACTGAGATTGGGGTATTTATAAATGAAAAGTTTTAGTTTAGTCCTATATTTCATCTTTTCATTAGAAAGATAGGAGTAAAATCTACCTCCACTGGTGAAGGTAAGCTGAGTTAAGAAAAGTAAAAAAAAAATATTACTGCTGAGAAGAATCTATTTTGCATAAATGTTCCAAGGAATAACAATAATACAAATGAAGCCATACAGTTAATATTTTGAATCACCATTTCCAGAGATTTATAAAAGATAAAATGGCAAAATAAAAGATATATTAATACGAAAGAGTTTTGACTTTGAGTTTCAAGCTTGGCTACTGAAATATGTTTGTTTATTCATTCATAAGGGTAATATTGAATAAGACCTTGCTTTTTTTAGGTGAGTACCCATAACAAGAGAGTAGGAAGATGTAAACTAAGACAGGGATGAAATTATGTAAATTTTCAGAATTGCCAACTAAATTGTACTAGAAAGAGATCAGAGGAGTTCTGAAGGTTACTGATGAAAGTAGTGGACTCCCAGTCTTTCCTTGTATTTATTTGTTTATGTATGAGTGCTACAAGACAGATCATCTGTTAGAGTGATGTCAAGTACAGATCGATAACCAGTAGATTAGAGGAGAGCATCTGTGAAGCCCACACATTTAATAAAAGGGTTACAGGATATTACTTATTTAGAAATGATCCAACAGGAATATGTAACCATTCGTCATTTTAAGGCCATAAAGAGTTCCCAAATGCTCAGATCTTTGGCAACATGCTGATGTTGAAATCCAATTTGATTTTTGATGAAAATCTGTCGGCTCTGTATGTGTTACCTCTCTACTTTAAATTAAATATATTGATTTTTTTTTTTCACACTCCTGCAGTATTTATTCCATATTAGGCATCACCAGTCCTCTTCCTCACAAATCAAGCATCCAGAAAGTCAAAAACAGTTATAAGAAGTCTCAGTTAGAGCAGAATAAAAAAGAGCATCAGGGACTACAAACCAAAAATTTCGAGCTACATTCTATACTTCAGAATGCTAAAGGCAACACCTAAGTTTGAGTTAAGCAATTAATCACAAAATAAAGATTTGCCTATTTGTCTGTGTTTCTTGAATTTAAGAGGACTAAAAACCAGTTTCAGTCTAGCTCTGAAATACTCTCACTGCAATTTGTGTGCATAGTCTCAACAATTCAAAGTATGATTTTAGAGCAGGAAACACATTTTAAATGATATCACCCTAACAAGCCACTGCTTTAATTAGATCTCATCAAGATAGGCTATTAATAAGTCTAATGTTAAAACTGCTACAACTTTTAGGAGAAAGGAGATAGAAGAAAGATGCCTTCTCTAACTCAAAGATACTTAGTTCAAGCTGCCAGTCAAAAACGCCATTCTGCTGCCACTGAAGAAGAGTTCTCTTCAAGGTCATACTGCTACAGCATTACATTATGTTAAAAATATCATATTCCTCTCCTGCAACTTCTTGATCCAAAATGTTTTTCCAAGCAAGCATGAAAACTGCTTCAGTAAACCTTCAGTAAACAACTGAAAATACACATGGCATTCTTTAAAATCAGTGTGAAAACTACATTTCGATTATCATTAAGAAAAGACTTATTTAGCAAGAACAAAGAAGTAGAACTTTCAGTGTATTTCTAAAAGAGTGTATATCTAAGTGAACATGGGTAACGTCCAATTTTCCTGTGGATGGGATTCTCCCAGCTGTAGATCACCACTTTTGCATGAAAAATGGGCAATCCAGGTTGTCTGCAGCTCTGCCGATTCATTATTTTAAACAAACACTGTCATAGGGAAGAATAAGTGTTCTTCTGCTGCTTTATCTACAATGTAACTTACCCCCATGAAAGGAGACAACCAACTGAGAAATTTTACATTACTACTATACTGATGCGAATAAGAGCTGCTTCCTGAAAGGGATTCTAAGGACTCTTGGTTTTCTTAATTTTAAGGGAATTCCATGCAAATCCCAGGAGATAACATTATGTAAAACCATCCATTCTATGCTAACCATTCTCCACTCTCCTATTAATCCACACAGCAACTACATTAAAAAAAAATCAAGCTAGAATAAAGCTAAAGAAGAGTCGTATACCTTGTCTCCTCCTCCTTTCCTTTTCTTAAATCAATGAATGTTGTCCCCCTTCAACTGAATTATTTTTTTTGTGGGTTTTGGCTCCGTGAACAGCTTGTGAGAAAAGACAAAACAATATTTATATTACAGAATAAACTACATGTAAAGAAAATGTTCAGTTCATATCTTATCAGGAGAAATGCAGGAGCAAGAGTTCCTACTGAATAAGATGAACCAAGATAAGGTAAGCCTCAAATATTTTGTTGTAAGAAACTACATATTAACCAAGCACTACGGGTTTATTTGTCAGGCTGGGGGGTTGGTGGGGTTTTTTTGTTTGTTGATGATTCAGCATTCTTCCTTAACACCATACTCTCTTACCCTTGTATTATAATAGAAGATTATGAACACCTGTCTGATTGAAGAATGGTTTGGAATGCTGTGTTTATATTGTATTTCAAAGAAAGACAAAAGGATTAAGTGCAGGCTGTGATTTAAGACAGTCCCAATCTCTATCCATCAACATTATTCACTATTAACATGACAAACCGAAGGCAACAAAGCCTTTACAATTGGTATAGTCTAACTAATCTCTTTCTCTTGTAAAAATATCTGTTGCCAGAATTTTTCTGAAAAGTAGAATTTACTAATAAAAGGAAATTCCAAGTGTTCCTTAGGCTGAAATGCTGTCAAAAACACAGAATGAAAAGCAGACTCTACATATAAATTAGAAAATCCTTCCAAAGAAAAAAAACCTCAAACATGATGTAAACCATATTTTAGACAAAATATATGTAAAACATCAAATTTGAAAACAAAATTATTTTTATAACAATATGATTGATTCTCAGTCCTGAGGATCACGCTTTAAAAAAATTACCTATACATCAAATTACACAATAACCCCCCATCCCC
>NW_008628631.1:4413-11844 GCF_000691845.1 Merops nubicus
CCCCCCCCAAATGGGGTAATTAAGCATGAAGTGAACTTGTCTAAATAGTTCTCTGAATGAACCAGTATTCATTAGCTGAGTTAATGAATGGGGATATGTATCTCTGCACTTGCAAGCAGTAACCATTTTTTCTCTTATCCTGGGAAGTATCACTCTTTGGATCAATTCTCTCAAGGAAAAAAAGACAGTAAAGTAGGTATGCCTATATGCCAAATGCAATTTGCTTTGTTTATACATAACCATCTGTCCTGGAGCAGAGATGCATATGGAGCATTTACACTATTTTTTAGCTGGAATTATAAGATGACATAAACGGCCAGTTTCTCAAGGGCCAATCTCAACATCCAGATCAAATCCAAATGCTTACAGAATTGGCTCTGTAGAAGGTACTGCACAAAGACAGTTACTACTACATAGCATTTCTTAATGAGCCTGTTTGCTCAATTATTCTGAAATGATGTGTAGCAATCACAAAATAATTATACTCTACAAGAGAAGTCCAGTTTGACATTGTGTGCTTCTCTTCTTTATCTACACTGCTCCACTCAGTAAGCTACATTCTGTGTACAGAATACTTTTTTCTGCCTCTGCATTTCCATTCTTTTATCTGGATGTGCCCTAAACACATACAACAAAGCTGACAAGCTGGTGCAATTGGATTGCCTACCTAGCATAAAAACTGTAGCCCTGGTTTCTAAAATAAGGGCAAATGAAAGGCAAGTAATACCTCTGCATGACCTTCCTATTGGAGAATAAAATACAAAATACTGAGAAGAAAACTATATACATTGGTTATCGCAAAAGATTCGGTAACATTATGCAGCAATGACACTTTATGTTTATTTTAATGGTTGTACGTCTCATATTAAACAGCAAATTTAGAAAATGCTATATTCATACCGCTAAAGAAAAGCGTTTGTAAAAAAAGTAGCTAGTGTTAGCAAAAATTGGCTTGTTTGATAAATGATTGCATATTTGCTGAAGAGAGGAAAACACTGAAAGCAAATGGACACAAGTGCAGGAGTCATAGTGATAGAAGATGCAGTAAACACCACTATCTGCAATGGCTTAAATAGCTTGTAGCAAAGGCAGGAGTAGAGTTTTAGGGTTTATTATAAGCACTATTATTATTACTATTATTATTATTGTTGTTCAATAGAATATAAACGAAAGAAACAACTCCTACATTATAAACCTGTGAAAACACCATAAACCTAGCTGCCTATTTACACAGGAGAAATGAAATGTTCCTTGGGCATTTTTTTTTTCACTTTGTGTAAGATCATAAGTATGTAATCAGATATTTTCAATGTGATACATTTTTTTTATTTGCCTACTCTCTTATTAAATTCTTAGCTTAGTTACTTGAGCATTTGGCCTGAACAAACCACAACCGCTGAGGCTTAGTATTTTCTTTGTGGGTGATAAATCCCTTTCCATGTATTTCACTAAGGACAACCTCTCATGCATACCTTAGAAAGGATCACTTTCCAGAGCTCAGGATAAAATTATTCCCTTTCTTCAAAAATCTATGTAGATTTATAAATCTGCTTGCCTAGAATTCAATCTCATTCTACTGTGTAATTTTTTTAAATCTCTCTATACTAAACTATGTTGTGACATTCCTGCTTTTCACGGTAGATTATCTTTTTCATGCATAATACTAATCCTCTAGATCAGCCTGTCTTACATCTCTGCCCTTTAAGAAAGAAAACACTCCATAGTCCATAGTGTCTTCTCAAGTGAAGACCTGCTATTTTTAATTGCACTAATGCACATGGAATGAAATAGGAATTTCGTTGGGTTTTTTGCCTATGGGATTTTACTATATTTCTAACATCCTTAATTTTGTCTACATGTGAGTTATCATACAATAACTTTCTATTTACTTCATCACTGTTGTATTCCTATCTTGAACAGATATCTATGATGCATTCTATAGTTTTTTATTGATTTTTTATTGAAATTTATAAACTGGGAAAATTATAGTTGACTCGAGATAGAAAATGCCAACTCTTCCTATGAAATTCCTCTGGCCAAATTTACTAATGTCTCTCCAAAACTTAATTTATTTTGGCATGGTAAGGAATACAGGAATCCTACCTAAGGATTCTTACATTGCACTCCCCAAAAGACAGATTAGAGGTTTTTTTTCTAAACTATTTTTTTCTACATTATTTTCTAATTTTTCAAATTGATTATTATTTTAAATTTTATTAATATTATTCTAATTTATAAATAAGAAAAATTTCCTAGAAAGTATGGTTTTGCTTTATGCTCCCAATCAGTAACCTGCATTAATTCTGTACTGCCCAACAATGTGGACAGAGATTGAGATCTACCTCATTATTGTACCCAGAAGTGTACAGAAAAAGGAATGTTTCTAAATTAATAAGACATTATAGGGGTTAAAAATGAAGATGTGGCAAATGAAAATATTTCTTTGTTCTTGGTAGGAAAGCAAAGACAAATGCCTCACAATCATAAAGCAGGTTGTACATAGTTTATGAGAAAAGTTTTAAAATGCAAGGATGCAACATCAAAGATTTGGAATTATCAGAGAATGTTCTTAACACTATCACTGTAGATCATTGTTTCCTCTCATCCCTGACATTAGATGACTGCTTCATATAACAGAAAAAAAGATACTTCATTATGTAATATTTCCCTCCTTACTCTTTGTCATCTTTCTGCTTCTGAAATAACAGATAAGCAATAGTTAATTAACAATAGTTCACAGGGAGTTCTTTCAAATATTGGACAAAGTCTAGAAATAGACACAAATAACACCAATGTTTCCTTCTTTTACACTGAATTGCTATAGATAGTGACAATAGCACATGTGCAAGTAATCTCAGTACTTTACACTTGTAGCTCTTTATAGATGCACCCTTTGGGCACAATCCAGCAAAGATTTGCACATATGCTCAAGTTTATGCATTCCAAGTGGTCCCAAGGCTTTTGTTTGTACTGTTTGTACAAATGCTGCATGATTGTTCTCTTTCATGTAACACCTTAAAGAAAAAAAGAAGGCAGGCAAGAAGGGGCTCACTTAATCTTGGTCTGTAGAGTCCATAATATTTTGAAACCTCTGACACTCATAGTTACTCGACTTACTATAAAATTTTTGGTCATGAGAGGAACTGTTTTATATTTAATAATAGGAAAGATCAAGCAGATTTGAATTTTCCAGGTCTTACTCAAACTACTGTAATCAACTGTATTTACCTAGGAACTTTATGAGACTTCATGTAAGATTTCTTGTGGTACTTGAGCCAGTGAACGCACAAGAGTGCAACATCAGCCCTTTTAATTTTACCTTGGCCCTTAACTCAGAGAGTCAAGGAGAACCAGGAAGTGCAGAGAACCAAGAAAATAGGAAATATTTTTTGAAGCATTTGACAAGTTCACTTCTCTTTTGGTTTTAATTCTGGGCAATAGTTCAGAGCACCTCTTAATTTAGCCAGATCTGGAGGCCAAACCTCTGCTGGTTTTGTTCAGCCTCTGCCCTTTCTTCCTGTCCCACAGTCCCCAATTCACACACTACCTGTGAATCTATTTTGACAGCTGTATTTCCCCAACAGGAAGATACTTTACACAACTGTGGTAATTTCAGAGTCTGTACATGCAGCTCCCTCTTTTACCTCAGTATGCCTCTCATTCTATAGAGTTATGCTTGTACAGGCTACACCTAGGAAAGGCTCTGATCCTTCAACTCTTCATTGTATTCCCCTTTTAATTATACAAAGCACATATGCTCATCACTGCAAAAACAATCTGGAGATAAAAAATGTATCCAATTATTTTTGTATGTTTCTTAAACTTTTAATATATTGCCTTGGGTGCATCTTGGAGTCAGGGAAAGGAAGTTAAAAAAAAAAAGGCTTTTCCTTTTGGAAATCTCTTCCAAAGATTTTAGACAGCTTTTGGTGTAAAATAAAAAGATGTTATTGCAAAAGTGTTGGGAAGTGAGCAGGGATTTTAATTTACTTTCATGTTGTTTCCCCACTAAGTTCAATCTAAGGTGAAACATCGTGTTGATGTCAAATTTTGCTTCAAGCAAAACAATAGAGGAGCTCTAAAATTAATGTAGGTGTCCAGTCACAGGCCTTATGCAGCCATTAACAGCAGTGCCAGCTTGAGATAATGCATTATAAGCATGAAAAATTCAACAGTAATTGTTGTGTTCTGATCTCTCTCCCTTCTTCTTACTTTGTTTTCTACAGAATCTGCTGCACATTCCCAAAATGGTCTTTCTGCTACTTTACCCCACAGAAATGCAGTGGATCTGGATCATTATGACTAATAAAATTGCTGAGAAGCAATTTTTTTTATCAAAATATAATGCCACTCTAGAACTTTCACTACACATTAGGATTGTGTAACAAGGGCGTATGGTTGCCTGAGGCATAACTTTGATTCAGCATCTCTCCATCTTTAGCTACCCTATTCAATGCGCTGTTGTAAGATGAGCTGAATACTGAAATTCAGTGCTACTGAGATGAAGCCATTTTATAGCTTTATATTATAAAATTATTATATCTTTTGTTATCATCTATTAGATTGCAAAAAAAAAAAAATGAAGAAAGGTCTCTGAGCCTATTTAGAACATAAAACTAAATTATAACAGCGCTAAGGCACAGAGTACTGAGTTAAAATGAGCTGTTGTTCATGCTGTTCTCCAAATTCCACTGTAAATTTGCAATGCACATGTTATGGTTTAAGATTCAAACCTGTGGACACAATTACGGTTGACCAGTAGGCTTTTTGTCTGACAAATGACTTGGCTGCCTTAGAAATCAGATCTTATAGCCTCCAGAGGACAACATGCTCTTATCTATGAGCTTTCAGCTCTTGGAATTTTCACATATACTTTTCACAAAAGAAACACCTGAGGTGTACCAATGCTTCATGTAATGAAATCTTTTATAAGAGCAAGAAAAATATAACTCTTTTATTCAGAACACAGGTGTACATAAAATCAGATTTAATTTCAAGTCAATAGGTTTGTCTTACATCAGCACTTACAGGATTACAGGATTAAAGGCAGGAATAGTTTGGCTTTCTTGAATGTATTCTTATCATTATCAATTCCTGCAGTCTCACAATGAATTTTCAATAAATTTAAGATTAACTATTATTTTATCACCTATAAATAAAATATAATAATCTTAAAAATCAATGAAGGGAAAACTATCAGATCCATTAACCTGACTAAGATTTCCTTCAGGCCAATAATATGAACTGCAGTGCACTGGATCTTTCATTTTATTGAGCTATATCTCTTTGTGTGGCAACAAGCAGGGGGAAAAAAAATCAAATCTAAAATCAAAGACTACACTTTTTTGTTCTGGAAACCAGGGAGGTAGGGAATGAATATTCTTTTATGCCTGAGGTTAATTTTTTTTCACCTTAATTTGCAATCAGACAAAACAGAAAAAAAGATATTGCCCTTGGAAGGAAGCAGCTTCATTACCATCCCAAATTTTCTGTATTTTTTATCACTCCTAAATCCTTTGTTTTTGAATTCACCTCCACAACCTTGCAACAGTCTAAACATATTTATCTGTCTTTGCTGACTGCCAGCCAATACCACCTGCTCTTTGGAGCCTTTAAAAATAGTATCATATATATAGGGTCAAACCTGTAGTCTCTAGATAACCATGCAGCAGATCCAGGTGATTAATTTTTCCACTACTTTATCTTACCCAGGAGCAGACTTCCCTAGTGAGCGTTCCTCATAAAACATGAAATTAACAAAAATGCAATCTTACAAAACACCAGTATTTCATAGACAACCCATGTCAACTAACAGAAGGGCTTGTTAGTCAGCTGCCTGATTTGAACTTGATCCAAAGGCATTTCTACTCTTTTTCATAAACAGAAGTGGTTCAAGCCATAAAACTGTGAAACTAGGACAAACCAACAGGGTTCTTATTTTTTTTTCTGGAAAAGAAAAGAAAAACAGTAGCATTAGCTTCTGCTTTCAGTATGTCTTAGCAGTATTACTTCCCACTATTCCTGTGGGAATAGTGTGAGCTGGGATTCTACTTATACTCCCCCTTATGGCCCACACATTCAAGCTGCTTCATCCTGAACCATACAGGATAGTTTGATGACCTAACTGACAAGATGATAATATCATACGCTATAGTGATCTATGTAAAACTGAGATTACATGTAAAAACCCAATGTTACAAAGGCTAGTAAAACCATACCAGTAAGCACTGATTTTAGCTTCAACTTAGTATGGATAAATTGCATATACATATACATTATGACAGTCTCTTACACATTTTTTAGGCAGAGAGCTGCAAAGAATGGATAATATTTGCTTAAAATTTTTTTTAAAAATCCTTGTTTTCTGTTGTTCTCATCATACCATGTGTCACAAAGACCTTATTTACAGCTCACTATTCAAATTCTACTCTAAAGATACAATTACTTGCTTTACTATTAGTTTATTACTATAATCTCTATAAATTAAAAAAAAAAATCACAATAAAGAGAGATAGTACCCCCATTTTACAAATCGATCTGAGCAAAACAAAAAGCAACTTAAAAATATGTAATAATTTTCAGTGCTAGGACCTGATTTTTTCAAAGTATTCAGCACGATAGAACCCGATAGGTTCAAAGCCCAGCCTTCATGTACTAAATCTTTGACAGTCAGTTTTAAAGGTTTCAAATTAAGTGTCCAAAAATTGGGCATAACTAGTAGTAAAAAAACCTCCACAAACCAACACTACTAAAGGTCTGTTTTAAATTATTTGTTAAACAACCCATTGCTTGTATTAAAGTCAGGATTAAACTGTAAATCTCTATAGCAGCATCAAACTGACTTGGCAACAGAAAAATTATGAGCTATCCTGACTTGTTAATTATATGCTCTTCTACTTATGAACAGGTGAATCACGGGTCCTTCAAACAATTGCATCCTTCACTACATAGTCTTACTTCTTTCACGCAACAGATTCATCCTAGGCATTCAAGAAGCAAGACTTGGAATAACCTATAATTAAAGATATGTAACAGGACTTAATAGAAGCTTACTTATGCAGCCTAATCTGTCATTTCTTAACTTCTGTATGTATTAAATTGCATTCTTAGTTCTGCCATTTAACCCTTTCATATGTAATTTCCCACCTTTTTCATTTTTTTTCCCCAAAGAATCATTAGCATAGTTTAAATTTTTAGAATTCCCATACTTGTTGGATAACAGAGTAGTGGATAATAATGATAGGTTAACATCTCTTGTACTAAACAGCAGTAGAAAGAAGTGGCTTTGAGAGATATTTAATAAAAGCAGAAAAATGTTATGATTAAGGGACACTGGGTTCCATTCCCCCAGGAAGCAGAAAGCTCCAATGCAGTAGCTCTCCACTGCTCATGCACATGTCATTCACCTGGACCAGAGCAAAGCCTTTGACA
>NW_008628632.1:0-287 GCF_000691845.1 Merops nubicus
CGGGAAAGTTGCCGCGCTCCTTGGTGCGCTCGTTGATGCCGTGGAGCCAACCCTGGGGGCTGCGCTCGTCCCCGTCCTTGTAGTCGGGGCTGCCGAGCAGCCCGGCCCTGCTGACCGTCAGCACGTCCCCGGGGCACAGCGCCAGGTCCTCCTCCCGCTCCTTCTGGTACTCGTAGAGAGCCCGGTACTGTAGCCCATCCGAGGAGGCCATGGGGACGGTGGGGTGTGTGTCACGCCGCCCAAATCTGGCCGGGCCTGGGGGGCCCGGGGCGGCAGCACGGGGTGGG
>NW_008628632.1:352-1053 GCF_000691845.1 Merops nubicus
CCCTGCGCACGCACAATAAAAATCTCAGCGTTGGAAAATCTCCGTGCTGGAGAGCAGCTCCTGACCCCTCCAGCCCCCGAATTCCTGTGGAGCCACGCCGGTGGCCAGGGCTCCACGGAGGGGGCTCAGGTGTGGGCAGGGAGCCTTTTCATCACTGGGGCAAACAGGGGGGAGCAAATGAGGCTAATTGGGCTGCTGTGTACAAATGTCCTGTCCTCTTCTCAGCCTGGTCTCTTCCACGCAGAACGGGGGACCTCCCTCCCTCTGCCAGAGAGAAAGGCAGCACATTAGCGACCAAACTGCTGTCTCGACCAAAATCCCACCACCCTGTCCCCAAATCCCAGCCTCCCAAAACTGAGGGGAGCCCAGCAGCTCGGTCAGCTCCTGCTTCCCGGGGAGCTCCTGCCAGCTGGGCTCGGCCGCTGCATGCAAGGAAAGTACCGGCAAGAGTCTGGAAAGTAGGGCAAGAGATCACGCCACGGGCTTTTAAAATAGACATATGTGCTGAGAAACCTCCTGCCGCACGCAGCTCCCCTCCGGCAGCTCCAGCCTGGCATCACTGCACAGAGCTGGTAGATGAAGACGTAGGGTTTTTGCGTGGCTTGGGTTTTTAATTTTTCTTTTTTTGGGGGGGGGTGGGGGAGTGGGGGTGCATTTTTGAATATTCCTCTGCAAGAGAGAGAGCTTCCCGGGAGGGAAAG
>NW_008628633.1:0-12731 GCF_000691845.1 Merops nubicus
GGGACTTTTCTTGTGGTGGCCTCCCAGCGGAGCGGGTAGCGCGAGCAAACCAGACCCGGGGAAAACCTCGCGGGAAAGCTCCAAGTGAGGCAAGGTAGCATCGTCAGGATGCCATGTTACATGCGTCCCCCTCTCTCCCTCTCCAGAGCTCGAGGCTCCCGGCTCACCCCGTTAACTCGAAGGTCCATTTCGAAGCGTTTTTAGCCAGGCAGGACAAAGCCTTGTGCGGGCACGGGGCTGCACCTGCCGCGGGCATGGGTGGGAGTGTCCCGGGGGAGGTAACGTTGCCCTCTCCTCGGCCTGGCTTTCTGCTGCGCTCTCATCGGCCCCGCGGCAAACCTCACCTCCTCTCACAGCTTCTGGTACGATTAGCAAGACCTCCCCCATCCTCCATCACAATTAATGTAGTTTTATGTAGACTAGACAAACTTGAAAAAAATACCTTCTCTCTTTTCCAGGTTCCAAGACCGAAAGTAACAAGAATGTCCGCTGTAGGCTTCCAGGTTGTGTGAGCTGATGAAATGTGGGTATGTTGTTTATGGTGTATTAATGCAAATATTCTTATTTTTTAAAAGTTCATTGTTAAGTATCAAATATGCCTCTATTTTCCATGTCCAGAGCAATGCAGGCATTGCAAGTATTACTTAGCAGCCTCCCTTTAAGTTGTACTTTACAGCTGATTGAAGTCTTTATAGGGTGTTAAAAGACAATATCATGTGCTTTGGTCTTGCTGTGTCATATATTTGGTCTATAGCATCTACTGAACACAAGTTTCTTCCCATCAGCTCCCCATTAACCTTGCTAATATTCATCCGAGTAAATATGCTGTAGTATAGTGACATTTTAATTGGCAAATGCTTACTGAGAACTTGGGCTGGAAATGCACACTTGGTATGCTCCAAATGTGGTTCAGTGTTAGCAATGAACAAACAACTTCTATAACAGGACAGAACACATAATTAACCAAAAAAAAGCACTTTAAGATGTTTGAAAGTTTATTCATAGTAGAAATTTCAATTTCTTTTGAAGACTACAAAACCTGCCATTAGACAGGAGTACAAGCAATGATACCTTTCTAGAACTGCTCATAGTTACATCTGGAACAGTTCTACTTCCACAATAACAGATTCATTGGAACATTTCCTAGATCAGACTCTGAATAAAACAATCATTTAAAGTATTCAGTACAATTTATTTTTTGTTACTAGCATTTCAGTTCTACGTCAGCAGTGCAGAGCATCTAACAGATGCTGTTGTAATGGTCTCAAACAAGGTACAATACCACTGATTTCCTGGAACAGTACCTTAGACTCACTTACATGCCATGCTGAGAAAACTAGTATAAAGTATGATTGTATAGAATTGTAGAAAAATATTTTATCTGTAATTTTGTAATTTCTTAAAAACATTTTAAGTAGACACCCCCCCCCCCCCACTAGGTTGCAAAATAATTACATCCCTCATAAGTACACCTTCCCTTTGATTAGGTCAAGAATATCAAGATAAAGCTAATCATTTACATCATTTTCTTAAGTGAAAATTCATCTATGAACCATTGCTGCTTACCAAGGACCACCATACTTTGAATCCTTTCCTTCCAATAATAGAAAAGCACAGCTTTAATTGGTACACCACATTTACAAAAGCAAAACACACACAAAAAATCCCAGACACGTAAATCTGTTGTCTTATGCCCCTGTCTCTTTAGAAATTTTTTTCAAATATTCTCTTGAAAAACTCCTTGTAAGTTTAATTCAATGTTATAGTGATAATGAATAAAGGACTTCACCCTTATTGGATATAGATGGCATTCAATGAGTATTGCAGCTACACTCTTCCCTCTGTTCTCTCATGCTCTCAAGCACAGCAAGTGGTTATTTCACTTAAAAATTCTGGGGTAAAAAAAAAAACCAGAAACAAACAACATAAAACAACAAAACAAACCCATGGCCTATGTATCTGCAGTTCTCCTTTCTGTCCCCTGTGACTATCCTGGAGTCACTTGCTATGCTTTGCAGACCAAAACGCTGTCCACCAACAAATTTAGACAGGTGTTGTGTATAACTTCACATTCTCATAGAAAGGTACTGGGATTCAAAAAAGCATTATGTGGATTTCTTTATAGCTTCCACCAACTGCAGCTACAAAACCATAAAATAAGTTGTGAACATGGCTTACAGGAGGTACATAAACCCGTGTAAGTCTAGCCTGTAAAACACACCTCCTGTATAAATGGGCCCTTTATACCTTGGTAGCCCTTCATATCTTGGTTCACAAAGTAACTTTAAAATATAGTGGGGATCTAAGACTTCCACACATCCAAGTTAACATGTGCTAAACTGCCCTGTTTTATCAGCATTTAAAATACTCATCCAATGCTCCTCGATACATGATGTGTTAGCAACCTCTGTAAAGTCTAGAGTAAATTAACAGCTTATTTGAGAACATTGATACATAAAATGTAGGAGTTCACTTTGCTTTGCTATTTGGCTAACGACCAGTGTGCTCAAGGGCCACAAAATCTGGATTAAATCAAACTACTGAAAAAGTACTTTTACATTATTTTAACATGGATATTGGCAATAGTGAAGCAGCTTAACACCTCCTCCTTTTGGTCTGTTCTTTCAGAGGTACCTACATATACTCACTGAGAACACAGGAGAAATTCCTTCCTACACAGAAATGGTGTTACTGACCCACTAGGAAGTACTGTCATACCTTTATTTCAACAGAATTGGTTTTAAATATTGTTTGTTGACTAGATACAATGATCTTCATATTCACACATTTAAAAGCCACTCCAGAGGGTGTGGTTTCTTCATTTTGGTCAGCCTGACTTAAAATCGCTCACAGAGCTGAAAATGCATTTTCTGAGAGGTACGGTTTTCCTAAATGCCTCTGGAAGTGCAGACACTGCCAAAGAAAAACTAAAATGGCCTTTCTCTGCTTCTAGTTCAAGATGTCTCTTGAAGGAAGGGTAGACAAACATCTAAAGGGAACATCAATGCACCGAGCACGGGAAAAATGCTGATTGCTTGGAAGAGCTGTATGTTCAAGTTTCTGAAATCTAAGGTAATTTAGGAATCCTTGTTCATAAACATCAATTACTTATCAATTACATGATGGATTAAATATTTAATAGAGTTTTAAGGGCAATAAAACTGGGATCCTTTGCAAGTCTAAGAATGGAAGCTTCTCCAAGGAAACTGGAAAAACTTGTGGCAGAAGGAACATTCACGTTCATTCAGAGCAAACCTGTGGTGTCACAAAGATGATTCTCCCTTTCAACAAGCCTCTGATAAATTCAGGGAAACTGGCAAATTAATCATCATAGAAGAAATTTAATACCACTACATCAAGAAAATACTTTCTTATGCAAAACAAAATTGCACCTTTTAGTTCTCAAATTGTATTATTCACATAGAGCTGTTCACCCAGATCCATCTTTATTAAAGCTGGAATTTGAAACAGCCATTTTCATATCTGGAATGAGCTGATGTAACATACCACTTGGGTGGAGTGGGACATGCACTGAGTCCAAAATGCACATCAGTGTGCTTCCTCCTGTGGGCAGTTTGGTCTTTCAAGACTAACCATCAAGGTGCACTCAAGATGCCAAGAGTATGAAAAATTATATTAGTACTTAAAATGAGACTGTCACCCTCATGACAAACTTGCTTCTGAACAAATAGCTTTGTCTTACCTGACTGGGACAATACTATTTCCATGGTAAATTATGATGACCCTTTTCTAACTCCTGACAGACCTGGATGACTCTCCTCACATTTTGCTTTGGATATCAATTAAAATTATTAGAAAATAACTGACAGAACATTGGATACATCAAGTTTTGCAACAGCAATGAACACAGTTTAAATCCACTTTTTGCAGGCTTCTGCTTATTAGCGGACAATGTGTTTTATCTTCTAAGTTGCCTTTCTTCTATAATGCCAGCATTCACTGAACAAATCCTTTGCAGCTTAAACAAATGTCATAGAATAGAGATAAAATATTAACAATGGATTATAAGAATAAACAATATAGAAGTATTTAGCAATGATTCCTGAGTCCAGAGATTAGATGGGAGAGAATAAAAGGAAAGGGAGGGGGAATAAAAGATAGAGTGAAATATGGAGCAAATTATCTGCTCTCCAGGTTATATTACCTATTGTATATATAGTATGGCGAGAGATCCACTGTTTAAATTTTGGAACTGTAAACAGTATCCTGATTTTCATAACGTGACATGCAGTGTCAAAACCATGGAAATGTAGAAAAGACATAGGCAAGGAGAAATACATATTCATAGTATTACATTCAAGAGCTGTTTTAACAGTCAGGCTTCTTTTAGAGCTGTCCAACAACACTGATTAATCCAGGTGAACTGTTTAAGCAGACTTAATTGTCAAAATGATTAATAATATCTAAGTAAAACAAGGCATGTATACATTAAAGAAAACAGCACGGAGATGTACTGCTTGTGAACTGTTTACAAAAACATACAAAATGTTGGATGGCACAAAGTATATAGTGCTAATATAAACAGATTCTTTAAGCTAAGTGCTTAACATAAACTGTCCATCTCTACCTGTAACAGAGAACATTTTAGGGGATGAGAAATATTCCTTATAAAAATAATGCTATGTGGTGCAGAGTGCTTTATTCAGTGTATTTTTGACAGAGGTGGCGTTCGGAATTCTTCTGGTTTATGCAGTTGTGAGCATGATGGGTTTAATTGTGTCTCCACTTGTCACTCCATTTGAAGCCCCATAAGATCAGTAACTTGCCATCAACAGTTTAAAGCGGGAATAGATGAAAGCAGCAGCAGCAGCAGGAGCAGCAGCATTATAGGTACCAGCTGGGACAGAGTGTGCTTGCAGGTATCTGTCAGATATGTGCTACCTGTCGCCATTATTTGTGCTATCATCTTACGCCATGGTACCAAATATCTGGCTGAGGTCACTTCACAGGGCTGTTGAGGTGATTTTTTTTATACCTCTCCTCTGAGCAAGAGTAGAACGGCCAACTGGCTCCAGAACTGGTGACTGATTACGATTCAAAGCGGAGTAAGTTGCTGCCATTGCACCCTGTGAGGCAGAGGGGAAAAAACCCAAGCAGAGTAGGCTGTGACTGAGGCACACACTAGAGATGGCACAGTGCTAAGCGCCAGAGATTCTGGACGAGTTTTAACTTCCAGGCTACGTCCATCGACAGAACAGAAACGTACCACTGCCTTTCTCACACACCAGTGTTAGAAGCGAGTGTTTCTTGGGGGGATAAATACTTTCCAGATCAAACTAATGCAATTTTACCTTGCTTAGAAAGCCAAACCCAGAAGGTATAAGATGGATTGCTAAATTAAGTTCTATTTCCATGCTTTGTGAGATAGCTGGGGAATGAAATCCCATTGGTAGGCTGTCTCTGCTTATCACACACCTTAACATTTCAGTTTTCAACAAACTATTTAAAAATTGCCCACATTATTCACTACATTAAGATTTATTAAAAAAAAAAAAAATATCAAGTTGTGAGCCATCGGATCAGAAGTTCCCTCTCTTTCCATTTGTGTTTTTAGATGCTAGAAATTTCTAATAGCTGACTCAGTGCTAATTATATTCTTCAGATTGCTTTTGTGTTGCACAACAGATTTTTGGATGTAGGACTGAAGGCAGCATGGAATACAGAGAAGCAGAATTCACTTTTTTTTTTTTAAATTTCTCTCTGCTTGTGCAAAGTGAAAAAGTTCATCAGGGTCCAAACCAGATGGTGTTTCAGACAGCGTGCAGAACAGTACCATATTAATTAATGCTGCCTTTTGACTTCTTTCTAGCTTATACTGTGATCATGAAGTACACTGTTTTCTTTTAGTAACTAGCTCCCCTAAAAACTGTAAAATCAGCCAAACTGTTTTTCAGCTTCCCAGTAGTCACCAGACAAGATTTTTCACTATCAGAAGAATGATTACTTCTATGCTGTGTTTTTAAAGCAGTTAAACCTCCCAGTGTAAATCAGTCCAATAAATTTCAAACCTAAGAAAATGAAAGTATTTAAAAGAAGTATTAATTTATTCTCCATGAGTGGGTTGTTATGAAGAACTATTATATATTACAAGTTCATTTTATAGCTTATTGCAATTCCCAGTCAAAACAACTTTTAAATAGTAGTATTTTTAAAATAGTAGAGGAAACATAATACATTGAGTCCTGTTGTTTACATTAATGTTGGCTAAACGGTAAGCTGAACAAGTTTCTGCTTACCTTCACTAAATGGGGAGCATCCTGCCTGTTCAGCTGGTATTGAGGCAACTGGTCACAGTGAACTATCCAGGGGTGACTAAGAACTTGGGCTGCAGTCAGTCTTTGATGTGGGTCAACATGAAGCATTTTTGAAACAAGGTCCTGTCAATAATAAGCAGAGTTGATGCAAGTAAAACTTCAGCTTTACCACAGATTACAGTTAAAAAATGAAGATTTAAGTGTTACAAAAGTATCTTCATAACATCACTTTGAAACAGCTGAAAAACTGCTCAGCAATGCTAACACTGCATCTTTGAATTATGTGACGTAATGGATGTTTGGTAACACAACAGGAAGGTATCCAGTGAAGTGAGGCAAATTACACAAACATAAAAAATATGAACATTGAGCTAGAGCAGAGGTCTCTCTGTACCAGTATTTTAATTCTAACAATGACAAATAGCAGATATCTTGGAAATAAGTATTGAAAAAGGAAAAATTAAGAAATTAGAGATGATCCTTCCCTTTGCATGACTTCCCAGTGTCTAACAAATCTTTCAACAACTATGGAAGTTGATGGCTGAATTTTAGTACTCCTTCTGGCTGTTTATGTACCCTTAGTGATTTCTGCCTCATCCCCTCTGAACTAATTTTGCTGCTTATACGTTTGTTTCCTCCCCCTTTCTCAAACACCTTTCACAGTTGTTTCACAATTAAGTTGTGAAGCACATGTACAGGTTTTCAATTCTGTTTTGTTTTCTAACTTAGGCAGAATATATTAATTGAATGATTCCCAATTTGTCAAATAAAATCATCACATGAGAAAACAGGAATTAGTCTTTCCTTATGTGTACCACCAGAGAAACGATCCCTTTTGTATGCTGTGTCAGTCAACCTTGATAAGATGAAACACTTTTTTTGACTTTCTTTACAGAGAAGTGGCTCTTGACATCTGATCAGATTTTCACCTTTGTTTTGGTACATCCTTTCTATCATTTTTTCTGCTTCTGCGTTGTTTTGTTGTTGTGGTGTTTGCTTTTTTTTTTCCCCTCCAAATTATGGCCGTGAGAATTGCATACAACAGTCAAGATGGTGAAAACAAATTTATACAGCAACATAATATTTTATAGATTACTTTAGATATCAGTCAGTTAGTGTAAAACAAAACCTTCCTACATTAAGCAATTACCTGTGGAGAAGCGCATTTAGTTGATTACAACTGGATTTAAGGTAATTTAAGTTACAGTAGCAATACCAATTATTTTCATATAAAAACATTCTTTATTTTGTAATTCAAATTAAGAATTTGAACATAAAGATAATATTAAAAAGGAATTTAAGATTTTTTTTCATAGCCATTGGGTTTTTTGGTTGCTTCTGGACTCCCAAGTACAACTGAGCAGAATGGCACTGAAGGAAGAAAAAGCAGATGCTAACAGATTAGTGTAAACATGTTATTCTAACAGGTTCATTTGGCAATCACATGAATGACAGGATTTGTGGGAAATGGCTGAGTTATGAAGTATATGAGAAAGCACATCACAAATCAATTGGCAAGAAAAAGCACAACATATGTAAATGATTTTTTGGGAAAACTTTAGCACTTTATCATAGCTTCACAGAAGGGGCATAAAGGACATTGCACACTTAAGTTTAGAGTCTATTTGTTGTAAAAAATGTAGTTTTCAAAAAAAAAGCCTATATTTACTTTGTATAAAGTATAATACACTTCAGTTTGTTTTTTTTTTTTTTTTTTTTTTTTTAAAAGTAGATACTACATCCTTGAGGACCAAAAGAATAAACTGCTCAAATCCCAGTGAAGGAGTATGAGATAAACTCTGAAGAGCTGACCCAAGCACAAAAATGTGAAAAACAAGTTATTTTTCTATCCTGAGCCAGTAGAGCATATGGTAATTACTGTATTATTTTCATTCTCCTGATTTAGACTGACTATATGATTCCTGAGTGTTATGCTTCTACGGTAACTTTTCTCAGAGCATTTCTCACCACGGCTGATGGCACATGTGTGTCATGACTGACAGAATACACTCTACTTCTAAGGGCAGCTGCTAACTCCTATAGTAATAAGGCACATGTTTCTTTCTCCCTGCATGGCAAGTGACTGCTTAAACATGAAAGGATCACAAAGAAGGAACAAACTTCTAGGCACATAATTAGATCAGTATTTTAAAGTAACCATGAGTGGAACTTACCCATTTGGATATGATATAACATATACATCATAAGCAACATACAACATTTCTCAGCTCCCGAAGGACAAAGCAAATATACTTGCCTTAGCTGTGTCTGAAACAGTATTCCAATAACCACCACTGAGCGAGAACTTTCCACTACCTATTCGGGCCAAAATCTCCTCTGGGGTGTCATCAGGACCATTTGCAAAGGGAGTGTAGCTGTTTAACCAAACAATTGAAATGTTAATAACCTCAGTAACCTAGACATCAATAGTTACTATAAATATGATGATTGTAATTATTCAACATGATTATATAGGCAACAGCTGGTCAAATAGCTGTAAAAAGAAAGTGTTTTTAACTCATGAAAATGCATGGCACTGACTACAGATCTTTTCTTACTGTATGTATTCCTTCTATATCTGGTCTGAAAACCAGATTTTTTTCCTACAGCAGTCTTAAGTACTGGTGGTTCCTTATTATGGCTTAAGTATTCCTTAAGCCGTCATATTTTAATGAAGTAATAAAAAAAGCTGTTATAAAATTAAATGTGAAGACCTTATGAGTCTGAAAAAAGAATAAATGCTGGTTTGATACTAGAGGAAAGAAGGTGCAACAGTTTTCCTTGCTTCACTACAAACATTCTTGCTGCCACCAGAATATCCACAACCAAGAAAGAGATATATTTAAAAACAAGTATACTTGTCACTTACTGATTTTGAAGTGCCAAAATGTCTCTGATAATGTTAACGCCTAACCAAAGTAGCAATCTGAATAATCTAGCATAAAATAATAATCTATTTGGCAGGTACAATAGCAACTATCTTTTGAGCTTGTAGAAGTATAGATGAATTTATTATTCCTCATCTTTTATACAATTAATTTCTGCTGCATATATGAATGCATTTCTATTGCACTTACTATATCCTAACTCATCACTTCATACTATCCAGTGGTTGAATTTTGCACACAATCATGTTTCAATGCATTGCAATTATATTTGCAACATACATTTCTTTTGACATATATGCTGCTTAATCACCTCATTTTTCACATAGATCAATTCTTACACCTAAATCACCATAAAGCAGAAAGCAAACACGTAAAATAAAGGAGACATGAGAAGCCAAGAATTTTTCATCAGTCCCTGAAAAGTTGAATACTGCTAAAGACAAAGCATATTCTACTTACACTGAAGCCAAAGCTGAGATTAATCAGTGCCTTGATAGAAACATCTTCAACAGTGGGCTTACATTTGTTACTCTTGTTTACATTGGTCTGCTATTCTACAGCAAAGCAAACTAAAATTACCCTTACCCAGTAAGCATGGTATAAAGTAGAACACCAAGGCTCCATATGTCACATGCAGCATCATAACCTTGCCTCTTTAAAACCTGAGGGAGACAAATATTTTTTTCCTGAAAAAAAATGCTTAGAAATGCTTTGTCATCAAAGTAATGAGATCTCAGATCTTTAATATTTACAAAATGATTTCACTTGTTATACAAGAACCAAATAAATATCCAACTAGAAAAAAAAATCCCAACAAAATAAATGAAAGCACATAAGCTATCCTAGTATTTACCTCTGGTGCAACAAAATTTGCTGTGTAACATGGAGTCATCAGAAGACCATTTTCTGCTCGTAGTTGTTTTGCAAAGCCAAAATCACAAATTCTAATTGATTCTGGATTACCAGATTCATCAACATAAAGAATATTGCTAGGCTTCAGGTCTCTATGAACAACCTAAAAAAATATAAAACATAACCACTAAATAAAATAAGCTAAACATATGAAAGACTTTATATTATATAATTATAAATTCTGTTACTTAATTTCAAATCTCCCACCAGCAATCAAGTTTCCAGATTTCCATGTTCTAACATTAGCTGCAGTATTCTGACGCTCAGTGATATCTAGACTACTATGATTCCAATTTGAAAATTCTAACTATAAAGCCCCATCCAGACATCCTGCTCCAATTTATTTGTACAGACAGTTTCAGAGGTCTTGGTCTAATGGATGAATATATGTATTTCCCATTTTAACAGGCATACCTACAAGGTTCTTTAAATCAGAACCTTTGGCTTATGGATTCATGGATGTCTGCAGCTGCTGGTGTGCCACCATGCTACATAACCACACACTAGTTACTGCTGGAGTAACCCTCTTCATTCAGACAATCTGAACTGATCTCAGGGCAAACCTTTAAGGTATTCTCCTAATGGACTGGCACATCAAGAAAAGTCTGTACTGGTTCTCATGTGGCTGTTCTGTAGAGGTTTGAGATGTAAAAAGCTTGACAGAAACTGTAGGAGCTGCCGAAGTTCTGGCAGAATGAATCTAATCTTACTTGATGCAAGGCTATAAGCAGCCTTAATAAAACCTGGAATGTCCAAGGATTCAAAAATCAGATGAATTCTACTTTCTTCACAAGACAAACCAGCCTAAAGAGTCCAGAGTCTTTGCTATCTATAAAGGGTATGTACAGTTGTAAGACAGTACAGTGGATCTAAATATCCTCTTTTAAATATGTCAGTAGACCTGCTATGAAGGCCTTTATCTCCCTGATTTTCCTATGTATTTGATTAATGTTAAACATGGCTTTTCATGGTTAAATTTTAATGGAAGATGTTGTGGTGATTTATTTCAAGAAGGCCATCACATTAGAATGAAATATACCCAAAACTCCTGCAAGTAAGAGTTCTGCAGAATCAGAAGCTCTAAGCTCTCTTCCAGAACACCAGCAGTGTTTCAGGAAAATGAGTAATGCAAGACAAAGAAGTAGAAGATGGCAGAGGGTAAAAGATTGTAAAGCCATTTAACACAGTAAGTCTATTTAGTAGAGGCTTTTTCAGTGTGCAAATACTGTGCATTTCTCAGATTTAACAAAACAAATAATTAAAATGATGGAAATTAGCACCTTGTAAGCCGGCATATAATGTAATGTATAATATAATGTAATATGTAAGCCTATGTTAGCCAAAATGGTATTAAAGATTTTGAGTTGGAATAGTAGGTGTGAAGATATCGTGGCCTGCGATGAGTGTAGGTGTATGAGAGAACTGGCTCATGATAGCTGTAATTTTTTGGTGTTTAGATAGATTAGAATCGTTTTTCTCTAAGTAATGAATGAAACATCCTTTACTGCTCCAAGAGGCAAAAGAAAAACCTACAGTTATATTCTCTAGTTGGTGGGGTTTTCTTTTAGGATCTACCTATAGATCCTAAAACGGGTAGAAAGGAAGAGGTGGGCAACGGAAGCAATCCCAACAGGGATTTGGCAGACTGTTTCTAGAATCAGTCTGCTTCAGTTATACTTTTTTTTTTTGAAGAAGAAGAAAGGGGAGCAATTTTCCAGTGGGAGGAAGAGCAAGTGTAGCAATCTAGTTCAAATTCAAACACTAATTCCTAAGTAATCAAAATGTTTATGTCAAAGAATAAATAAAATACCTTCCTGTACTGAGTTGTTTTCCCAAAGGTGAATTAAAAAAAAGTCAGAATGTTTAGATTAGATAGATATTTTGCAGAGAAATAACATTTGGTTTTTTAGAGCAACAGAAGAGAACAAAACAATATGCAGGACATTTCAGTTCTTTATTTCTTAGCATCATGTTTTTGATTAGCAGTCTCAATCTCCTACCAGTATGCAGAAGTATTCTGCTCCAAGATGACATGATAGGTCTTGTTTATCTTTTTTATGATGTCTGTTGTGCCAACCTCTAATTGCTGTACGCTGGCCCCAATACTTTTAGACTGGTTTAGGTGAGAGTGAAAGTATTGTTTACCCTAAAGAGGAGGGTTCCTTCCTTAGCAATTTTTCTTGTTTACTTAAAAATTCCACACACAGCTTGTCATTTTCTCCATACAATCCTCACTGCCCTTCTCTATCTTTCAACTACTTCCTCTGTCTCCAAATTATTTTCCTGAAGTGTTAATTTTCTTTCTCCTAACAGTCCACTATAACTTCCTGACCCCGTAGCACAGGAGTTACAAGTCATAAACCATGTTCTTTAAACCCAAGAAATGGAAGAAATTACAAGTGTAATAGGTGGAAAATAAATTTTTAGGGTCTATCATAGGGTGGGGTTGGAGGTACTTTAGGTCCTGTGGCTAAACAACAGCATTAGTCTTAGCACTTCTTCCTGGTTAGCTTCCCTCATATCCTCTCTATTAGTCATGACCTTATCTGCATATTCCACAGAACTACTGACAGACTGCATGAGGGACAACAGACACAGCTGCATCATCTCTGTTATCTTATCTGCACATCCACACAGCTGATGAGTAACGTTCCAA
>NW_008628633.1:12743-13651 GCF_000691845.1 Merops nubicus
TGCTGCGATGTAATTATTTACCAAAAATTATTTAATTGCTTCAGAGAAGAACATACCAAGATATGAATTTATATTACTGAAAGAATAATTTAACGTCCAAAAGCATTTTGTATGAGATGAAACCTTACCCCTTGCGCATGGAGATATTCAACTGTTTTTGTTATTGTGAACAGAACAGCACTTGCTTCTCGCTCCGAGAAGAATTTTTGCCTAAGAATTTTGTCCAGCAGTTCTCCTCCCTTCATAAGTTCTGTTACTACATAGACATATTTTCCATCGTCATACACCTGCAAAAAATACATACAAATGTAAACTTAAAAATATTTATTCTCTGCTATCTTCCTGTAAAATGCAGAGATAGTGATGGTGCATCCACAAACTGTTTTCTTCCATTGTTTTTCCCATATCTCACCCCACACATTATTCAAACATTGCTCACCTTCAGAAATGAACACAAAACCTTCTACAAGACGGTAATGCAGTAATGAAACGACAAAAATACATGTAAATGTTTAAAGAAAAAAAATGGGTGAATAATGTAGCTTTCCCCATGCAGTTTTATTGAAAGAAATCAAACTAGACAGGGCAGAAATTAAGAAGTGGTAATAAATGGAGACTAGTCTAATTAAGGCAAAGCCAGAGCTAATCTAGAAGCAATTATTGTACCAAATTACAAGTAAGAACAGAGGTCATTCCAAGTGAACAGTCAGACAAAACCAAATTAAATCTTTTACCTCAAATAGCCTCCGTAAACACTGAAGTTAATGCACACAAAGCTGCAACAATTTATACATTAAATCTGCACATAAAGCCTGTAGCAAAATCTAAAATTAATGAAGTACGCATAATTTTAGCCCTTCTAGTTACAGAAAATTGCTTCATTTTTGCATGGCTTTTATCTCCTAGGG
>NW_008628633.1:13682-33949 GCF_000691845.1 Merops nubicus
TAGTTGAGAATTAGATTATCACTAGGGGGCACTACAGACTGAACTATACCAAACCACATTTTAAGCTATACTTCAGCATTTCATTTCAGTTGCACTTTCTTGAGGCTTTCAGTTAACGCAGAAAGTGGCTCTTGCTTTAGCAAAATATTTGACGGACACTGTTCCCTATTATTTCAACCTATTTTTTTATGGTGATGTTGGAATTGTTCTATTCAGTAATGTATCTGAAACAAAAAATAGTTTTTGTTTAAATAGAAACAATTATCAAGTTGTAATAAAATATATTTAGGAATCAGCTAAATTAAAAAAAAAAAAAGTTTTCACCTAAATTTCCTTAAGTCTTAAGCTACCTGGGAAACACAGGCCACAAAAGTTTCATGGTGAGAAATTTTTGTGCTCCTAACTATACTAAATTTATTTTCCCACCAAATAGAAAAAGAAGAAGAATGTTAAAGAAATAAATCTGCAGGCTTTAAAAGCTTATGCTCTTAAGGAGAGAAAGACATGATGGGTTTCTGTGTTCTCATTTAACAGCAATTTTCTCCCCATGATATATAAATAACTGATCATCTGAGGACATTTATATGAAAACTGTAAATATTACACAGTATTAAAAACAAGACTTCTAATGCTAGGTACTAAACTGGCATTTTGGATATTTTTTTCCTAACAGGCATGCTCCCTCTAATCCTGCTGTAACCTGAGGAAATGAGCTTATTTCATCTGACATAACAGAGCACACACATCTCAGTACTACAGGAGGCATTCAAGCAAAATCTGCATTTGGTTACTAATTCGTCTTCTACCCCTTGCTAATCCTGTCTGTCAGCCAAAATAAAACCCCACCCCCAAAACGCTACTCCTTCCATCCCAGTTTCTCTAATGGTATTATCAATTTAGTTGTTTGCACCAAATAAATACTGTAGGAGTTTTCTTCACAGTTAGGTGCACGTTATCATGCTGAGATCATGTGATCTCAAGATGAACTCCTGGCACATGCCAAGGATCAGGAAGTATGCCTTCTCTACCAGGCAAACTGGGAGAAACTATAGTGAGAAAGAGATGTAGGTACATGAAAATAGAATGCAATGAAGAAAGAGAACATGGTTACTTGCAAAATGAAATGAGATTTCATGTAGATACTAGGAGTTTTTTTGAACTCATAAATAAGCACTTGAACAGGGGGATTGGATATACTGCATTCATGTTTCTAAAATACTTCTGAAAAAGAGTCTTCAGCCCATGTTTTAAATTACTAAAACCAGAATAGAAGTTCTGTTACAGAGCAGCAACCAATAGGTAAAAAGTGGTAAAATACATATGGTCTGGCACAGGAAGTTTCTAGGTAATGGTTTGTTGGAAGCTGCATGCTTCCTGTGTTCTTTCCTATGCATCCACTAATGGCCACTGTCAGAGGCAGGATATTGGTTAAGAAGGACATCTGATTTAGCACAATATATCTGCTCCTTTTGTTTACATACTGTGTAACTGAAAAAGACTGCTGATAACAATCTGAAGGAAAACCCTCAGAGGACTGTGCATTGTGGAAAGAATTTGGTCTTTTCAATATCCATTGTTTCAATGCAAACACCTCCAAAATTAAGTTACATAAAAAGGCCAAGCAAGAATGAAAATCTCCATTCGAAGCTAAACTCAAATATTATCGGATTTATTCTTCAAATACAAGAAAAAAAAGTTATTTCTTGCAGAATAGTAATTTCCAATTACATTCACTTAGATGTTGAAACATCTTATTTTGGCATTTCAAAATAGAAACATTTAAATTTTGACATGGCACTGAATGAGCAATTGAGTCAGCTGAACACTGAGTTGTATTTATATAATAATCTATGCTGATTTGATGAGTTTGAGGCCTGAAGAGCAAGTAGACCTTATTCTTTCATCTAAAAGTAGTCATAGCACACCACGATGTTGTGGTATATGCAAGCAATCCACCTCATGCATCCATATTAGGACAATGAAAACTTGACAGAATATTAAATTCTTACAGTAGTGGATATTACACAAGTTTGTATTACATATGAATCATAAACCTCTTTCCTTACACTGGACATACTTCCATAAACTTTGCTTGGGAAACTGATCTGAAGTAGAAGTAAGAATTACAGCCTATTGTCTTCCTCTGTGGACTTCAGTGGTTTTGTTTTGTTTGGTTGTTTTTTTTTTTTTTTTTTTTGGTTGGTTGGTTGGTTGTTTTCTTGTTATTCCTTTTGTTATTTGTGTGCTACTGTTGGTGTGAAGGAAAGATGGCTTCTGCTGGAAGATGACTGATGAAGAACTAATTACAAAGTAAAATAATTCGGCATATGTGGCAACTTCTCAAGGCTGCCTGGGTTTCTCTGTTCTCAGTGTAAAATATTCATAATGCTACAGTTCAGTAAGTACTCACATTCCTTATGTTTGTCTTCCTGCTTAAATAACATAACCTCTAGTATGAATTAAACTACCTCGTACATTAAGCATACAGCACGAAAAGCAACATGAATGCTGATGCAGGTTCCACGTTAGCACAGTTGCTTTCAGGTAGCAATTTTTATGATAACTAGCTTGCAATTAAGGTAAGGCTCCATGGTGGACTCCCCTGAATATCTGACTTTGGTCTCCCAAGAAAGTGCCCAATTACATGATATTGATAAAGTGAAGACAGATTATAGTAGGAGAACTTTAGGCAGGGTTCTCTAGTACTCATCTCCACAATATTTATGAGCTCCTGTTTTAATGACTTCAAAATGTCTGAGAATCTCCCTTCAGCTAAGTTCAGCTTCCTGGAAATGGTTAGTTGTTTCACCTGAGGTCTGGTTTTGGGGACCAGAATACTTTCCTGCAGACTAAGTCATTAAGCATATGGCTTTTAAATTTTTAATCCTCTTTAATGCATAATCAAGGAGAGAAAGAATCTTCTTTTTTCTGTTGGGTCATCAGAATCTACTGTTCACTATGAAAAACCTCTACATCTCAAGTTATTCTTTGCTTTTTGTGGTCAAAGTGTTTCCAAGGTCTGAGCAGATGATACAAGGAAAAGAATAGCTAATCTTCCATATGAAGACCACAAAGATAACAGGTAAAGGAAAGTGATGACCTGGGATATGAAAATATTTTATCCACTATTGAGTAATGCTAGTTACTGTACATGAAAATTACTTTGGATATTGTGCTAACAGTGAGTCCCCAGTTATATAATAAAGTACTCTGAAGTTGCTTTTAACTAATGTAAACAAAGGTAAATTTGAAGTTCACTAAGCAATAAAAAAACTTGCTTGCTCCTTAAAAAATATAGTCAACATTAAATGAATTATTTCTGTGCTAGGATTTTTGAAGGAAGAACTATTTGACTGTTTAGTATTAAGTTGTACCAAAATACAAGCATTTTTAGAGATGACAATGAAACACCTCAGTAAAAAAATTGAGTATTGTTGAATAAATTACATGAGAACTTTGTTTTCTCTCTAAATAGTGACAAACATGAACATAAATCCAAAACAAGTAGTTCGTCATCTCTCAAATCAGAAAGTGATACGAAATTATAATACACTAAATGATGTTTTTAACACACTACTTACATCTTTTAGGGTAATAATATTTGGATGCTGTCCGTAACGCAGTAGGATTTCAATCTCCTCTGTTGGATCTCTTTTACTCTTGTCAATAATCTGCATGAGCAAATAGATAATATAGACATAATTATTTTGTGAATATCATATAGTGTAACACTTTGGTGTTCTTACTAGTAAGAGCACCAAACAATATTTATTGTTGATAGTAAAAGGCATGGATTATAACCAAAACAAGGTTTGTTGAATTGGAACAGCAAGGCAAAGCAAAATACATCGGAGATACATGGAAAAATCTCTCAGCTGAAAACAATTTTGGAGGATAAGTAATCCAGTCCCTCAGGCTGTGATAAATAATGCTAGGCTGTTTAGTAGATAAGACTTCAGTCACCCTTCATTTAATAAAATAAGTTTCTAATTTGACATGAGATACTGTTTTGACGATGCTTAATGAACAGATTGTCAAAGCTAATCTCAAGTATTTGGTGCAGCAGAAGTCAAAGCAGGACAATAATTATTCAAAAATAAGAAAGGAAAAATTTCTCATTTAATTTTGAAAGTTCATTAGAATCTCAGGCTTGCTATCAGGCTCTGAAATTTCCCATGTCAACAAGCAAAATATTTTTCCCTACTTAAAAAGTATTCTTATAATAACTATAACTCCTTCTGAATGTAGTTTCCTTTAAAGTCTTTTGTCTCACCCCTTCTTCCTCTTGGTATCCTCGAGCCCTTACTGCTACCAGCACCTTCCTAACACATTGGCTACCTTATAATCTTCTCATGATACCTTGAGGAAACAAAGCCACAACAGAGGCAACAGAAAAGTAAGGCAATCTTCACAATAAACGTTACAGCGTAGAGAATTAACATCTACACCAATACTTTCTTCCTATTTCAAGAAATTACTTTAAATTGCAAGCACCAAAGTCAATCTGTTCCTGGACAGAAGAGGGTAAACACCGTTTAACTACCAAATTGAAATTTGGAGGTTTTCCAGCAGACAATATGCATACAATTATACAGCAAAACATACTTAATTTATCTTTGCATTTTAAATATTTAAATAGTAAACCATTCAACAATTCAAAAAGAGAACCACCTCATAATACAGGATTTATAACTTTTTTTTTTCTTCCTCTCCTTTGAAAGTCTGCTGCTTCCATACTGGTGCTTTCATTCAGCCCAAAAGTGTCATACAGAAAGACAGAAAACCTTATCATTGCACTTCTGGGCACTCTTTAAGAATTTCATGCCTTCAAAAAAGTGCTGGAAGGCCTGGTAGCATAACATAAAAGCAGCATTAGAAACCTTGTTAAAAACTAGCAAGCAAAGGCAAAGAGTTAGAATTTTATTCTGGAAGCTATACCAGACTTAAGCACTGCAATGAACTCTGAGCTATCTGACAATTTATGAATCTACTTTGGAAGCAAAAAACCCATATGTTTAAATAAAAGTAATCAACCACATCTTTAAAAATGAAGAAAAGTCATGTAAGGTTTTCCTAGTACATTTCCTTCTAGAAACAGTCATATAACTCCCATCAGTTTTACTGTAATTACATAGGCGTTCTAAAGACTGAAGATTGCTTTTCACCACCCAAACCAGGATACAGGTAACAAAACCCACAGCAATTCTATATAAATTTCTGCCAGTAAATATTTTATTTGGTTGATTAGTATTAGTTCATATTTGCATCTAAAATCTTCTTATATTTAAAAAAAAAATCTTAGTTTGCAATATTCATTATGGCAAACAAATTAATGATGCCCAAACCTGAAAACAGTGTTTTACAACTTAGCAATTACCTTTACAGCATATTCCATGTTTGAAGCTTTATGAATACATCTCTTGCAGATAGAGTAAGACCCCACTCCAATATCTTCCTTTACTTCATATCCATCAGTAAATTGAATGCTGTTCCTGTGCAACTGCTACCAAAATGACATTATCAATTGATGAATATTCTAAATATATAACTGACCTTTATATTAACAATGTTTTGGGCTCCCTACTGATTTGCTTTGAATTTTAAACTGATGGTTGTACTAGATAAAAGTGGTCTAAATAGTCACTACTTTGGGTTTGATATTAGCATGAGATAAATTATATATTAGATACATTGCAAATAATACACACTGTATTTTAGAAACTGACAACATAATTTCTCTGGTTACTGATTTATTAATTTAAAGATCGAATCTCCAAACCAATGAAGATCAGAAGACTGTATGATAAAATAATGGTAAAAAGAATCACAGTTTCTAATATTGAATAGAAGAATGAAAGCTGGAAAACTCAGTCATACTGAATAGAATCAGATTAAGTGGAGATTGCCTGGAATGGCAGTCAAAAATCTTTTCACAGAAATAAAAAGCTGAAAGAAAGACAAGTGTTCACTCTTGTAAGGGAAGGAAATGGTGTTCTAGTATCAGGAGTCTGTGCAAAGGATGCAAAGCATTTGCAGGAAACCATCTGGGTATCCTGCAGCACAGAAAAGAGGAAATAAGAGTGAGGAAGTGGTTGAGGGGCACATAGGAAAGGCAGCAGAGAAACAGACCCTTACAAGAGAATGAAACCATACACAAAGAGAAGGAATTGAATCCACAAAACTATGTGAGAAAGAAGGAGCGCAGAAAAGCCTGTGCTTTTAGCAAGAAACTTTTAACAAGACTTAAGGTCATTCTCATGCGTGTATCAAATCAGATACCTTCTTTAGAATAAAAAAGGATCTAAACCACCTTGAAATGTGTTTATTACACATGAAACAGCTAAAGTGTACGAAAAAGCATGTTATGACTATTCTAGATGTAACAAGAGGATTAAAGAAATACAAGAGCTATTAATATTCTTAATTTCAAAAAATCCTCAGGCATTTGCAAGATATCTTTGCAGTGAAAAAATATAAAACAAATTGTACAGTGTACCTTTTTATTTCTACCTATACACTGATAAGTTTTGAACACAACTTAGATCACCACTGTTTTCATGACTCAGGTCTTGCTCAGTAATTATTAAAGGCAGAAAGAAGGAGAAATACAATTTTTGCAGAGGTCTTCCAGTTTTCTTTCCTGCAGATGCATTATCTTTTTTCCCTCCACTGACTGCAAACTCTCCAGTGCTGAACCATACTTTTAGAGTGATCTTAGTCTCATAAGGAGGCAAGGCATGCCTCTCTCCCAGTCTAGCATAAGGTCTACCTTTCTTGTCTCACACAAAACTGCACCTAGCCAAAGGTTTGTTGTCCAAAAATAAGCAGTACTGGCAGTAATATAACATAAGAATAGCGACTGCATTAGCCTATTAAAAGTGACAACCTCACAATTATTAATTTGGGAGATGGTATTGGAGTCAATTCTAAAACTGCCAGGAAGCAAAAGCTTGTGTGTGTATGGTAACATTAACTTGTATTCCACTGAAAAATGTGGCTTGGGAGGGACAGAATCCATCCTGGGTCACGGGTTCTAAAATATCCAAACACAATCAAAATTGCACTCCAGAGCCTCCTTATTGCTCTGCAGGAATCAACTGATATTTTCATGCATAGGGGAAAAAGATAAAGATGTTTGTTTTTCCCCTGGCTTGATATTGAAGAGTTAATACAGTGCAGATGGTAGAATATTTTCATTTAAGGCTCGAAGCCTACTCACACCTGTGGCTCCTCAGTAATTAAACAGGTCCTGCATTGTCAGAGGTTTTGTTTGGATAAAATAATCTGATCTTTGCTTTTCTAGCATGAAGATAATAATGACTTTGTCACAGTACTTCACTCTGTGATGAAGGAAACAATCCTTGCACCAAGGGAGAACAATAAAGCTTTGACTTTTTTTTAAAAGTAGAGGTACTCACCTGGACAATTGAATGCACTCCAACTGTCTGCATTGCTTGGCTTTCATCATCTGAGGCAATAGCTACAAAACTAAATCCCCGAAAAAGTTGATGTGCATTAGCACTGGGTGGGATACCAGGCGAATCTGGAAAAAAACATCATCTATTTACAAGCAGAGTTTTTAAAATGTAGAGATTATGTCTACTCTGGAGAAAAAACTACACCTTTATAAAGTAAACAGAAACTAGAATTTGCAGGAAGCGTTTCTGAGGACCAAAACACCAATAATAACTGAATTGTTTTGCATATACCGTCTAGAAACAACTGATAATCAACGACTACAAAGATCATATTACTGTCAGACAGAATTTTATTATACGCAAAACAGCACTTTGTGTATAAATACAGGAAATATTTACATATAGCAACATACCTATGTTATATTTATGGAGGTGAACTACTCATATTTTGGTAACACACTAAATTTAGGAGGAAAATTTCTATCATATTTTGGATGGATCAGTGTAAGACTATGCAAAGAAAGATTGCAGTGAAGCTGCAACTTTGCCACCCAAAGTCTGAAATGACTAAGCTTCTACATATACATAGTAGAGTCATCACCCCTAATTAAATGAAGCCTTTAGAGACACAGAGACACAGATAATCTTTCAGAGTTAGAAAAAAAAGAGATTACCTAGGTAAGTAAAATTGAACTTACATATATGATTTGCTACTGAGCATTGTTTTAACATGGACACCTCCGTTGCCCGTTGTGATATATTTACATCAAAGACTATAAAAACTTTTATAAACTATGGAATACTTGTCTGTGAGCATTCATTTAGGCCATCAATACCGGGCAGAACATGACACTTTACATAAGATGAACAAGAACAACATTTCCAATTTCTGAACACTTAAATTGTTTAATTCTTCTCCTTTTACCTTTTGGAGTTTTTGCTGTAAACTCAGGGTCAAAATAAAATGTATCTTCAGGTCTGCCAGTTGCAGGTTTAAAAGGGGGATGAATTTCTCTCCTGTACAATTTCTGAAGAGAAGGCATAGGCCAGAGTGAATTAAGATTTTATATGACACCAGCAAACACTTAACAAAGAAATTTACTGAACTGATTTTGAATTAGATACTCACATTCCAATCTATTTTGGAAAAGAATGCATGCCTCTTAATTTCTTCAACTCCATCAGGACCTGCTCCTTTAATAAGGAAGAGAAATGCCTGTGAATTATTTTCTTCTTGGTCAGAAGAATGACTAGCAAAATTATATTTCTTATTTCTTCTGCATTAATTTAGATGTATGAATAGCAGAAATAATATTTTGTTGATCACTAGAAGAGCAAAGAGGCAAACAATATTCTTACTTCCAAGCCTAGTTTACACAAGAAACTATAAATTTATTTAGTCAGTTTGATGACCATTGATGTTACCAATATTATGATCAAATTTTAAATATTCTGCTAAACACTCTACCTAATCTGTTTGCTGGGTTTCTTTTGAAGAGCATTCGCAGAAGACTCTGTGCTTCAGGACTCAAGAACTGAGGCATTCCAAGTTTTGCCCTATAGAACAAAAACAATTAATAGCATGCAAACATATTTAGGTAAGAATTAACTCTGCATCTGCCCTGTCCTTTATCATTCCACAAATCCATATAAAAAAAAACCAGCATCACTGAGGAATTGCCTTCAGACATCAGAAACAGAGCAAAAGTGCTGTCAGTTATGTAAATCTGTCATGTCTTTTCCACCCCCTCCTTTCCCTGTTTTGAATAGTATAGTATTTTCAGTAGTGACTCAGGAACTTAAGTAGAGGAAGAGGTGGTAAACATGTACAAAAGAATAGTCACAGGATAACAGCACACAAACTTGGGAATTTTTCTGATATGCTTTGATCCACTTTTAAGTCTAGTTAATATCAAATGACACCAACCACGCAAATCCATTCTGATTGTAAGATAAAAGACATTTTAGAAGTGGTAAAACTACCACAGTATGGCATACACCAAGAAGACCCAAGCAAAACAAGAGGAAACCTAAGCTAGAAGATAGAAATTGAGCTAAGGTAGGACAGATTTCACAAGATTAGCAAGTTAAAAAAAAAAAAAAAAAGAGAAAAAGATCACTCCTTTCTTCCTTTCATTTTGCTTCCCCCCAATTTATTTCAAATATTACTTTCCAATTTGCCATCTTGAATTTTTAGATTAAGCTTTTGTAGTTCTGTCATTTAATTTTGTTTTGTAATGCTTGCCATATTTTTCTCCTCTCCGTTTAATGTTGAGCCTCCATCCTCTCACTGTTACTAGGTTTTACTTTTTCTAATGACTTGATAATAGTAAGGATGGATATAATTCCCCCCTTTCCATCTCCCATTCAACCTGTAGGCTGTATTTTTCAGTAACAATCAATGACACAAGCGTTCTCTGTTTCAACCAGAAGACATGAATTGCCTTGTGTTCCAGCTGTTCATAGATGTCCACCTCTGTGCTGCTTCAGCAAGTGCATACACACAGCCATTGATTCACTCCCTATTCATTACTGCAAACTGAGAATTTACTCTATTTCCCTTTCCTTTTGACAGTAAAGAAGCTGGGGAGGGGGAAGTCTGAAAGCCTTTGCCTTCTTTGGGCCCTTTAGTAACATAGTAGAGGCAGATCAAGAACCACCAGTGGAGTGCAGGAATGGGCAGTGGGCCATCCAATGCTTCCCCAGTCACCATGCACCACTAACAGCTGAAATCTTATTCATGGACTTTATAGGCAGGGAATTTCACTGCACATTCACTTGATGGCACTTCTGCTCACAGTAAAGTATCACAGAGCTACACTGTGAGAAGGAAGCAAGGAACACATGGTCTGCAGAATCACAATGGTATCATTTACAATGTGCTTTAAGGACAGAGAATGAACAACTAAATATGGGGGGGACTTATGCTGGAGTGTATGGAAGTCTTTGTCCTGTTCTAATCCAAATCAGCTCCAACAGTAGGATACAACTCTGGAGATTCAGCATGAGAGGTCAACTGGTTAGAAAAATCTAAAACCAGGCCAAAAACATGGCTGCAATTATTAATCTAATGGAGAAGTGATTCAATGAACAGAAACAGTACGTAGAAGAAATTCTGAAGGACTGGTATGTACTAAGGTCCACAGCAGAATGAGCGGGAGGCTCTTGTGCAAACTACAGAGATTAAGACTATCATTGCTCCCTTTCCATCACAAAGAAGCACCTTTTACAAAATCCTTCACTGGCCACATGACAGAGCAGAAGAAACCAGGTTCTCAGAGTTCCTCAGTTATACAAATACATGACTGACAGCAATTTTTTTCTGACCTTCCTGGACAATGACAAAATTTCTGTGAAGGCATACCTCTTCAGTAAAGGAGAAAAGATGCTTTAAAAATTTAACTTTTTTGCTGCAAATGACAATTTCTTCATATTGCAGAGTTTCTCAGTTTATAGGTAACATACGCAAGAAGAAACAAAAACTTGTCTTGGTAATGTGGTGAGAAATAAAGAGCCCAGAAAAACATGTGTTGTAATAATACATTTTCTGCGGATTTTCAGGAACAGAAGGTAAGAAAATCAATTTATCTTAAATGATACGCTATGAAAATTTTAATTCATATGCACACCTGTCCATTTTAAACAGCTTTATGAAATATTTAAGGAGAAATATAGTACATTTAGTAGTATACAGAAAGTAAAAAGAAAACATATTGCCATTCTTATGGGGCCAGACAAAAAATGTGAACTTATCAGAAAATACTTCAAAATATCCTGTTTTTCAGTTGTTCTATTAGGAACAGCAAGATATATGTATGTAATAATCCTAAGTGTACAGAATCTTAAAACAAGTAAAATTTCTTTACTTCATATCACATTTTTTGTGCAGCTCTCTGAAACTAATAGCAATAACAAAGACTGGAAGGTGAGAACAGAAAGAAGATAGAAAGGGAATTAGAGATACATGCTCAGAGGAAATTGGAAAGTATTTAGGAATGTCAACTGACTGCGGAGATGCAAGGAGGATATTCTACAAGGCAGCGGAATACAGATTTTTGTGGCAACAGCAGAAAGACTGTTGAGGAACAGAGGGGAGTCGCATGCAGAGCAAAGAAAATGCTGTGACTCGTGAGATATGGATAGGTAAGGAAAAACAAAAAGCATGGCTCCTGAAATAAGTGAGTGCAGTAGAACTATCTCAGGCTAGCTTCTTGTAAATAGGAGGTGGTCAGAAGACGTTTATGCTTGCTGTGAACAGACAGAACCTTTTAGTTAAAGACATTCAATAATCGTAACAAAGATTTGAATTGTCATGGTCTTGAGGCAGCAGAAGAAACTAGCATCACTAAATATATTTTCAAATATAAGATGAAGAAAAAAAAGGGCAAAGAATAACGTAACAGGTATGCATTATGAAAGCAAAAGCAGGGAAAGGAATGAGTTTGTTTTTCTAGGGGTTTTCACACTCTAATTACTTGGAAAAAATATTAAAGAATTTCAAGTAGTTATTTTTCAAAAGAGGCTGTGGGTACAAGAGAACTGCTGGCTTCAATGTATGGGTAGACAAGTGCTAACAGGGCTAAGAACAATGATAAACAACAAAGGAAAAAACACAATAGTCTTATGAGCTTCCACGGAAAAAAATGGTATTAGTAAAAAATGGATGGAACCAGAAGTGAAACTATGATATAAGGAAATAGAGTTGTTTGCACAGCATTAGGCTACAGTCCCAAAAGCGGGACAATTATGTCATAGGTTATATTAGTTCAGAGAGTATGTAGGGGACCAGCAAGAAAATAAAAGCAGGCCATCATTAGCAGAGCCAAGAATGTTAACTGCATGAAAGAAAGCAATTTCCACAACACAGCTAATGCAAAACCTATACTGGAAATAGCAAAGGGGAAAACTGAAGCTTGGGCAAGTCATAAGAGAGTACATAAGGGAAGATGCACTTCAGCAAATAGGGGAAGTATCAGGGAAGCAAGTTGTTGGCAAAACCAATACTATAAAGAAGAAGGGTGAGGAGCTGGTAAGATAAGAGAAGGATAAGGGGAGAGAAAATGCTTTCTTAAAAAAACCCAACCTAAACCAAAAAACAACAAGGAAAAATGCAGTTTATCAAAAAGGATAAGAAAGTTAAAAAATATTATGGAAATAAGATGGGAAAGATTTGTATGGTTGGAAAAGTTATTATTACAGAACAGAGAGCTGCTATGAAAGTCTTTGTACCTAGTATGGGGGAGGAATAGAAAGGCAAATTAGATAGGAGGCAAAGGGAATTAATAGTATGGAATAGGGAGTGAGGATTTACCAGTACCTTTGGAAATGAGGGAAGAGTAGAAATTAGATATTGCAGCCCGGAGGGCATCCCTGTAGAATACCTGATGAGATATATAAATAAGAGTGTACTCACTTGAGAATCATAGTCATGGTTTCTTTTCTGTCTTTCCCTTGGAAAGGTAGAGTACCAGTGAGCATTTCAAACTGTATAGAGTAAAACTTTTATCAATTACATTAGCTGGACAAAATCTAATTTTTGACAAAACTACTTAGCATCTTAACCTTTCAAAATTCATGCATGTTAACAATTAAGTCTGTGCAAAACAACTTCTCATTGTACAATTTAAATTACTGTGAACATAGAGCAGCCTTTGCTATTTTTAAAGCTGCAAAATATTTTCTTATATTGATACCTTGCTTTACATGCTTTTATCTGAACAATTTAGACTATAATGTTCTGTGTTTCATATCTGCCTAAAGTTTATTCTTGGAAGACTTGATCTATACAAATGTATTTTAGTTTTCAAGAGAGCGTGGGGTAGGGAAAAAGATTCCTCTTTCAAAAGTTAGTGACGATTTCTCCTCATGCAGAGTTACTTAAAAAGTCAAAAGTTTTAATACTGGCATGTACATAGCCTTCATTGGAAAGAGGAAAAAGGTTAGTTGATTGACAGAGACATGCATGATGAAGTGTGGCTACTGTATGCATAGAGTGGAAATAAAGCCTGAAGGAACATGTAAGAGCTACACAGTACGTGCATGCACATTTTACAGTGCCTGGTAGTAGACAACAGACACTACTAAAATACTGATTTGTTCTGAAAGTGACTGAGTAAAAATAGATAAATATAAAGGCACTTCCATGGGGCTGCAGTACACTGCAGGGATATCAGACTTGAGGGAGGTAGTGGCAGTATTATGGCAGCAGTCACCACTCAGGCAGAAATCGTGATTTTTGGTTTAAGAATTGTAAAACAATCTAGTTTAGTGAAATTCCATGGGATAAACTTAGAGCCATCAAAATAAAAATAATTATAAAGGAACCCTCTGAACAGCTTATGCAAACTTAATTCATCCTGAATACAAGGTCTCTATTCCCTTATTTCTGCTACGACTCAAATATTTGGCCTTCTAAGCATTAAAAATATACATGGATAACTTGAGTGAATGTGTGATTACAGTGTTAGATGTACAATAAGAGCATGAAGTTGCACTAACATAATTCTTTAAAGCCCCTTTTAATTAAAATAAAATTTAAAATTTCTTACTAGCCCATAACGTATATGGAGAATAAAAGCTGCCCACTCTTCACTACTACTGGATGCTTATATTTAAAATTTTAAATTTAATATAATGCAAATATGACAAAATCCTACTTTTAATACTCTAGGTCGTGAAGATGTGAGAGGCATAAGCCAAAACTATTAAAAAAAATATCAGGTTTTCTTTGTTTATGGTTTAAAATTATCTTCACAAATTGCACTGGGAAAAAAAATTTTTTTTAAGGTAAATCTGTAGTGCTGCATGTTTCACCTAGACTTGTTTGAAATAAGAAGTTTCTTTAGCTGGCTCCTATTTGTCATAAGCATACAAATTTGTATTAACAGCTCAGCATATGCATTCTTTATACCCCTCTAAAATACTGTATTCCAACATTAGTAGGCCAATAACACTTTACCAATAAACCAACACTGGCCTTCCCTGGTTATTGTGGTGTTTTACTTCAGCAGGACAACAAATAGACGATGCTTGTGAAAACTTGAAATTAATGTGTTTAGATGTCTAACTTCCCTTAAAATAGTCACTGTTTTCAAGGACAAATTGGAATATACTTCTCAAGGATGGTTTAAACATATTTATTGTCTAGCAGCAGGAGAAAAGAGCCCAAATGGTTTGTTGAGGTATCTTTTTAGTCTCCATTTCTAGGCTATAACTTATGTTCAATCTAGATACTATGTACTCATAGCCTACCAACAACCATTTGAATTCTCAATCAACACAGACTCTAAGAATGATTTAAGAGTGGATACAGATTGTATGCAAACTAGAAATGCAAGCAACAAAAAAGTCTTAGAGAAAAATCACACTGTATTCCATATACTAGTTTAGAGATTATGCTTTTTAAGGTCATGTTTCTGTATTCAAAGTAGAAGCCACAGTGTTTAAAATACAGGGCACTTTAGGCTGTGAAAGCTACACCAGCCACATCTAACATCTTTCAGCAATTTTACATTTTAACATAAGCACAACAAGTAAAGCTGAAGTCTAACAGTGTTTGTGTTATCAACAACAAATATTCTGCAACTACACTGTAATTATCTTTTAATTGACTGTGTTCTTACTAATAAAATGTGCAGTTGTGAGGGCTTGTGTGTGGGTTTGTCTGTCTGGAGAGAATTCAGTTATCAGGTACTACTTTTACATAGTCAGTTTTCAGACCACAACAGCATTTGAGATGATTAAAGGGTGATAGGATGACTTATTTTCAGACACAAGAGTCCTCCTCATACTACAAACCACACACATTAGTTGTACTGTTACAGTCATATGTAGCAGAAACAGTAAGAAACAAAAACATTTCCTTTAAAAATACAATTATTTAATCTTTATGTCAAAAATGCACACAAAGATTACAAATATTAAAGCCATTCAGCATTCCCAAAACATCCAACATTATCTGTTTTTCTTTCCCAAAGCTGTATTTGGTACACACATTTCCCCCAACACTGCAACTTCACATATGTTAACTCCTTGAAAAAACACCACAAGTGACTGAGCAACTATGTCTCGTATCAGCTCAGTGTCATTTTGATGTGTAAGAGCAACAGCTATCTTTATTCCACTAAGCTGTAATTACACTGGAGACTAATTAGAAAGTGACCGTTAACTTTTTCCCACTTAAGAATAAATTAAAATTTAAAATTTAGATATACATTTCTTCCCAACCTTAGAAGAGACAGTAGATTTAGTATTCCTATTCGTCTCTGTAACATTCAAACTACAGATGTGTAGTATTTCAAATCAATGATAACAAAAATATGGCATACTGTTGGTGTTGATATGAGGCCTAATCCATGTTCTTGATCCAAATTCTGTGGTATTGTTATCAATTTCATGTAGTTCAGACTTTTTTTTGATAGTTAGAATTAATTTAAAGCTCACCTTGGAGTGTAATGTCTTATTTGTTTCACAAAACCTCAAAAAGCACAGTTTTTCTATTATTTATATTTACCAGAAACCTACCATTAAAACACCAAAAGACCACCAGTCTGCACTCTGTGTGTGGCCTCGTCTATTAACAACTTCAGGTGCCATATATTCCACTGTTCCACAGAAAGAGTAGGCTTTTTTTTCATGATCAATTGACTCCTTACTTAAACCAAAATCTGGAAGAAAAAAAAAAAAATTTGTTGTAGATGTATTTTTTTTTTTTTTAACTCATTCATGGTTAATACTTTCACCACAATGCAAAATGTGATGCATAGATCATTTGTATATACACCCAAATACACATATGGGAATTACAGAATTCTCCTCCCCACAGGTCCATGACTTGTGAAGCAGATATCTTATTTAAATCTTTATATATTTATTTCAAACTAATTATGCTACTTGCTCCAGAGCAAAATTACCTACCAGTTAAAATTACTTATTTCACTATGTTGCTTTACTGAAAAAAAAAAAAAAAAACCACACAGATTTTATTATGAATAATAATATCCAGGAGCTGCAATTTCCCTTTACTCACCTGTCAATTTGATATGTCCTTCCTCATCGAGCAGGATGCTACAAAACAACAAAAAGAACAAAATAAGCTATTTAAAATATATTCTAAATATTGTTTCAGACAATGTACTGAAAACACTCAGGAATCAACAGAACAGCACCCACAAAGACAAGCAGAATTGAACATGCATGAAAATGAATCATTAGGAGGAAGAGATACTTTGAGACTACACACTTTCTTTTCCTTCAGTTCATTCTCTTTAAAGATTATGAAACAATCAGCTTATCAGTTTTATTTATTTGGTCAAGTACATTCAGCACACTATGTAATAAGTTTTATCTTGAACTTTCCATGTTGGTCATCTGCAGCATGTGTCATTATCAACTGTTAAAAGATATAGTTTTGTTTCTCTTAAACTGAACAAGACACGTTAATGTATGTAGAATGTATGTTTGTAGAAGTATACAAAATGAGTGTTAATTTGTAACTACTGTTTCAAAGGATGTTGACAACTTCAAAGAACGTGAAGTAATAATATTTTCATGTTATACCAAAGGACAGGATGCACAGGTCATGTACTTACTCCATACTTCTGAGATACCAATTACCTTTAACCACTGCTGAATGTAATCATAATCCAAAGCATACCAAGTATTCAAGAACTAGACTCTGTAACACCACCTACACAGTGGGCTCAGCTCCTCCAGCTTCTCCTGTGGCCAGCTGTGTTTCATCCTGAGGACGACACACAACACAGGCACACAGTACTTGCCCATTTCACCTGACCTTCCCTTTTTCTCCTTGCAGTTTCCATGGTGGGCAACAGCCCTGCAGTATAGATACAGCCTGGGTGAGTTACTACTATCTCATCCATAATTTATAAGTAATTTTACTTTTGATAGTTTTTTGTTTTTTTTTTTTTTAAACAGATATACCCAAGGCTGAAAAACAAGGCTTTTCAATAGGTATAGACACACTTTGGCTTTTTTTCAAATACTATGTTCAAGGCAGTAGCTATTGTCTTCTGTCAATTACTATTTCATTCTTTTCCTGCTAGAAATAAATGTTAGCAAAACAACTAAAGCTCTTTTTCTTTACTTTTTAAAGATCTTTTTCTATTTGGTTAGCTTATTTTTCCTCACTTCAGATAACTTAGCAGAACACTCCCAAAGTTTTAATTAATTCCCTTTTAGTTTGTAAGTGCAACCCCATACCAAAAGTCTCCAAATATCTGATTTGAGTATGGATCTTTTGTTCAGACCTAAACATGTTTAAATTTGTGTCTTTTTTTCCAGGAGATGCACAACAGAATAAGCTATCTTAATGGAAGTTCCACAGAACAGCCAGGTTCTGTGACACTTGTTAATAATTTTTGCTCTCTCACCAATACTTTACATGAGACAGCTATTTTGCACAGACTTTTCAGGTTCCTCATATAGCCATAAGAGAGAAGTGGGATCACTAAGGATATCAGGACTTCAGAGTAACTACAGGTTTCCTGGCAATGAGGTAGAATATAACTAACAATCTGATCAGGCACAAGAGAGGAGATGCACAAATTGTATTGCCACTTAGATTCCCCTCCAGGCAGAGGGTAACACTGTGGCATACGTTTATATCTGAAAGGCTCAAATGTTCCAGATGATAGCACTGACATTTTGTCCTTTATATCTTCTACAACTGAAAAAAAAAAATAAAATTACTGGAACAAAGACAAACAGGAGACAATTCAGTCCTTTGAATGAAGCATGAATAGCTAATACACAATATTGGAACTGTGGCTTCAAGCTTAAGTTTATGTGCTCATCAATAAATAAAGCCTGTGACTTGCTATTTTCATATTTTACTTTAAAACTCCATTCTCTTACTGCAATGCATTTTAAAAATCACTGGAAAAAAAAGATTTGCTGTTAGGCTTTCAACTGCAAAGATACAGCATTCAACTGCAACTTTGTATCACATGTTACATTTATTTGTGGTTCAGAAATTCTACAATAACAACAAAAGCAGAAGGTAAAGAAGGCCTCTTGTCCATTGTGCACCTAAAACACCTGGAAAATGAAAGGTAGGAATGTTGCAGTATACTCTTTTCTTAAAATAACACGGATTGTAGATAGTACTTGGCATACCACACTCTGAAACTAGATGCTCACGTTCTAGTGGAAATGAAATGCAACCTTTTTCATTAAAATAGCTCACAAACTTTCTCCACTTCCCTCCTTATTCAGTTTATGTAGTAAATTAATGAAGTTTAACGTCTGGAAAGAAAAGTGCATATGTAGAAATCAAATTAATACACTGCATTTGCCAAAGAGGAGTCTTACTTTTCTGGTTTTAGGTCCCGGTATATTATTCCAAGACTATGTAGATGATCTAAAGCAAGTGCTAATTCTGCCAGGTAAAACTTCACATCGTCTTCTGTGAACATCACCTGAAAAATCAAACCAGTGTATTTTACTTGTAAAATCTGTAAAGCTTACACCAGCACCACCTAAACAATGCTAATGGCGGTTTTGCAGTACAGTTCATCATAAGACTAGAGTTAATGTCTATACAAAAACCTAGAAATTCAAATTTCTTGGTTAGACAAGAACTAGGACTTTATAATCAATACTATTTCACAGCACATTCTTGAAAAAGAACTTCTGAAGCCAATATATTATTCTTTCTGCAAAACCAAGGTTATTTGCTTCTGATTGTTCAAGAGAACAGACACACATTGTGGTGGGACTTAAAAATTTTGGAAACATTTAAAGAATGTGACCACCTCTTTATTGCATGTGACTATTTCATTTCCACACAACAAATGGACTAAATAAGTCCAAATGCTTAAATTTTTGTCAGGGAGACTAGAAACTGCATTTGGTTTAGAAAAGACTGTCTGTAAGTACTATGAGAAACTAGTTACAGAGATGATAAAAATCCCAAGATGCAGCCTGAGATGTAACTGCAGAAAAGGCAGATCAAAGAGTAAACTAAGGAAACAGCCTATGCCACAGCACAGCTAACACCTCAGGTAGCAATCCCGTATGTTCCGCTGGGAAGACAAACTAATCCCTTTTTACATTCAATTCAATGAACATGTTGCACCAATTATATTAACAACAGTTGTGACTCACTGACAAAACAAATTTTTCTGAGAATTTAAAAAAGAAAAAAAAATCCTGCATGATTCAATTCTACTTCAGTTACTCCTCAGCTTTTTTTTTTTTTTTTTTTTTTTTAGTGTGTGTCCATGTGTGTTTACTTGTTTTGGTTTTTTTTTGAATTTAAGACTAATATCTTTAGATACAGCATATGGACCTGGAAAAAAGACTGGCAATGGGGATCACAGATGAACATTACTTTAAGCAAGAGTTAAGAACAGAAAATAATATATTTTCTCCTTAGTTTAAAGAAAGTGAAATCAAAGCTTGTACAAAATGTTGTTGCTGATGTTACTTCTACAGAAGAACCAATATTTAGTAGAAGCACATTCAAAAAGGCAAATCACTACTAAGAAACATTGAAAAGCTCAAATAATTGAAGATCCCATGAGGATGATAATACACCCACACTATGTTCTTTAAAAACATTTGCATGGAATTAATCTCTCCCAACCTTAAACATCTGCAGTGTAGACATCTAACTCTGAATTGTATCATTTTTCTCTTTGTAGTTCATGGGGGAAAAGCAGGAACTTTTAGGCTGCAGTTCATCTGATCTATTTTAAAAACACAGGAATTGATATGAGGATGATGTTAAGTGCACCCAGCACGCCCATTTCTCTACATCAGTCAGGAACAGTTAGCTTAGATTCAGGTACCTAAAATGAATGCTAAAGGAGTTGGCTGATGAGCTTA
>NW_008628634.1:0-663 GCF_000691845.1 Merops nubicus
TGAGCAGGTTGCTGCTCCTCTCTGGGCTGTTCTCTCGCTTGAGTGTTGATGCCCATAGGGCTTCGCCAGCTTGTTCATGGAGCTTGATCTTAACACTTGAGGGTTGTTCCCCCAGCTTAGCCTTTGTGTTTTGTGGGTAGCTCATGTGAGCGCAGGTGCAAAGGGAGCAAGGCATTGGTTTCGTGTGCCCCAGCCTGCTGCAGAACTAGGCCCTTGCTGCTTTCCCAAGCACAGTGTTTACTTTAGCTGCCCTGAAACCTTTCCTTTTCCTTGGGGTGCAGCTGTGCAACTCGGGCGAGGAGGATTTCAAGTGGTAAGCCTCGGGGAGAAAATAAGAATGCTTCAAAAGGCAGCTAGCTTCTGTTCCGTGCCTCCCCCCCGCCCCTAACGCTTGCATCTGGGGAGCTAACGCGTAGAGCGGCGTCCCGGGAGGTTCCCCTGGGGGGATGCTCACACTGTAGTGTCCTGCACCGTCCAAGTGCTGAAGAATAAAAGCTGCCTCCTTAGTAGGCTCACTCCTCTCGGCAGCGAGCCAAGGCCTGTTAACGTTTCCCAGGAGCCAGGCGGGGCAGGAACTAACCCCTATTTTGATTTCCGAAGGCGGGGGTAAGCACAAAGCCGAGATCGGAGGCGGGGCGGCGTGAAGCCCCAGGCGGAGGCGGC
>NW_008628635.1:0-1106 GCF_000691845.1 Merops nubicus
CCTGCAGCCTGGCACCCCAGGCTCCACCTCGCTGGGGGGGCTCAGTGCCACCCCATGGCCCCCTCCCCTCCCCTGCCTGGCTGGCACGGGGCTGGGGTCTGGGGACAAGGGTGTCGGGCTGGGGGTGTGAGAGTATGTGAGTATGAGCGTGTGGGAGAGTGTGACTGCACGTGGGAGTGTGCGAGCACAGCGGGTACATGGGCACGAACCACAGTGACAGCCCAGACAGCCCAGCGAGTCCTGGGCTGCACCCAGAGCTGTGGGCAGCAGCTGGAGAGAGGTGATCCTGCCCCTCTGCTCCCCTCTGAGACCTCCCCTGGAGCCTGTGTCCAGCTCTGAGCCCCCAGCACAAGAAGGACGTGGAGCTGTTGGAGTGTACGGGACAGAGCCAGCCCTCTGCTAGGACTGGTGCTACCCCACAGCAGGGAGGGAGGTGGGACCCCTCCCCCAGCCAGGAGAGACCTGGTCAGGTGAGAGGTGAGACCTTAGTGACCTTCCAGTACCTGAAAGGGGTCTACAAGAAAGCAGGGGAGGGACTGTTCACAAGGGTTTGGAGTGACAGGATGAGGGGTGATGGATTTGAGCTAGAAAAGGGCAGATTTAGGTTAGACCTTAGCAAAAAGCTCTTTAATGTGAGGGTGACAGATCCCTGGAATAGGCTGCCCAGAGAGATGCTGGAGGCCCCATCCCTGGGGACATTCAAGGTCAGGCTGGATGAGGCTCTGAGCAGCTTGACCTAGTTGGAGATGTCCCTGCTTATGGCAGGGGACTGGATGAGCTTTCAAGGCCCCTTCCAGCCCAAACATTCTGTGACTCTATGATTCTATGTGTCTGGGGAGGGCTGTGAGGGGGGTGGGAACTGCACGTGAGGAGGGGGCTGGGTGGGTGTGACAGTTGTGAGTGCAGCTGGTGACACCGTGCGTGTCCAGAGTGGGGTGGGGGCAGAGCTGGGTGGACACGGAGCTGGGACCCTGGTGGGGACAGAGCTGGGTCCTGGGGGGTGCTGGGGGAATGGTGCAGAGCCCCTGCCAGGCTCTGCAGGGGTTTATGGCTGTGCCCTGCTGCCAGCTGGAGCTGTGGGAAAGGCTTTATCAGCCCCAGTCCAG
>NW_008628636.1:0-286 GCF_000691845.1 Merops nubicus
CTCCCCTCCGCCCGCGGAGCTCACGGGGGAACGCGCCCGCGCGCGGGGGGCGGAAGAACAGGTGACTCTCTTCTCTCTCAAGGGGATTCACAGTTTGTTCAGCTTTTAATAACGTGAGCTTCTGAGCCCGAATTTCACGGTTGAGAGGACAATTCAGGCTTGTGCCGGGCTGGCCGGAGACATGCGAATCCCCCTTCTCCCCTCCCAGTCCTGGAACCTGCGCCTCCGGCAGGAGCCACCCCCAGCGCTGCTCTCTGGGGAGGTACTTCCCATACCGCACGGCAGG
>NW_008628636.1:339-12281 GCF_000691845.1 Merops nubicus
GCTGGGGACCGGCAGGGTTTAGAGCTGCTAACAGTAACAAACCCTTTTTCCAGGTCATGTACCGGGCATGCACTCTACACTGCTGTTTATTACGGTACACTGTTGACAGCCAGTCACAAACACGAGATGTTTAAAATAAAAAAGAAAATAACTGCGGAAAAAAATCAGTTTCTAAAAACGGATGCAGGTGTTAATTCATCCAGAAATTGGTCACCTGTGAACAAATCTTTAAAAAGACAAACTGTTGTGCTTTGCTGCTATGAAAATATTAATGCTAATTATCAAATATCAGTATTAAAATCTATATTCAGTTCAAATGCAAAATCTCCAAGTCACACTTTATCATTAATTTGAATTACTTAGTACCCCCTCCCTTTTTAATTTGATCCCAGTAAATCCAGAAAATGTACACACTTTATCAGAATGCAATGTTTGAACTGAACACAACTATAAACTGCATTGAGATAGCCACTAAGCACATTCAGGTTAAAAATCAAGTCACAGAGATTTGGGTGATTAGGTTTTCCCCTCTCCTTTCTAGCCTGCAACAGACTTGAGCAATCCTTCACAGCCGACCAGAAGGAAAGGTAATCATTGGTATCTTAGTTTCAGGGAAAGTTTAACCTTTTCTCACTCCATCAGTCATACTAATATAACCTTTTCCATGGAAAAATTTTTGCTAGCCATTAATGCTAGAAAAGTATATGAATAAAATAATTATTTTTAAAAAACGTGTAACAGATATTAATAAAATTGCTACCGTCATGTTTTGGTGAAAGGGTCACTTATGTGCTGTTTGATTGCTCTTTCCAGTAGTAAACAATTTGTCTAGGAAAGTCGGCCATTCATTTATGTTACTACTGAAAAGCCCTAGCCTAATGTTGGCATATCTGGCATTGAGTTACTGTGATGATTTTCAAAAAACTTATTTAAGAGGTTCACTATTGCAAGTTAAATTGGGAATATTATCGTAGAAATGAAAAATGAGAGCCTACTTCTCTCCCTGTTTACTTCAAGGAGAACATAATCATATCACTGGATACTGAGACAAAACGTCCTAGCATTATACCAATTTCCCCAGCCAGATTAAGGCATTAATCCTGCAAGTCTACATTGATAAATATAATCATGACTTTAGGCCTATTCAGGCAATGATTAATTGAAAAAAAGAAAAGAAAAAAGGTGTTTCACATCACTCACAAAGGTTATATTGAAACATAACAGGCAATAATGTGAATTACAGTACTGACTTACAGTTTCATTTTACCTTGCCAAAGGACAATTAAAACCATACTTATCTGACAATTTAAGCCATGAGTTCTTTTTAAAAGAAGTCTTAATTCTTAAATTCTTAGCATATCTATTGAATAAAACCCCAAATGTACGCAAAAGCAGTGATCCATTGAATTTTCATACATTAAGACTGTACTTTAAAGTGGGAATTCAGATGCCGAAGGAAAGCTTCCTTGGATGTTATGGATGGTGGGAAAACTTCTCGACAGAATGCACATACTCCACACTGATTCAGTTCAGAGTCTGTATAAGCTTGTGCCAGCAAATCATTGTGTCGAGGCTGCCAAATGAGCTAAAAGCAACAGAAAAGGATTATTGCTGTGGTTTACATTATGCTGTGGTTTATCTTTATATATAAAAAAAAAATACCTGCCTCTTTAAACTAGGTGTCATTTACACCTGCCTGGACAGAGATATTAACTAGAGAGTTCTCACTGAAGAAAAGCAAGATAGGACTTTGGTTTTTTAAAGTTCTATAAAAACACTATGCTTGCAAACACTTCAAATGCCTTGGTATCAATGATAAATACTGCTACGAGCAGAAGTCTGTAATATCAGTTTGATACATATTAAGACTTTTCTTTAACTTTGCATTTCAGTATTTTACTGTAGAAGTCGTAGTACATTACAGCCATTTAAAAGAAATAAGAAAACACTTTTAACCTTAGAATAAGATGTTTCTTGTACAAAATTAATATGAATTGTATTTTATTTCTATTCTTACTGATACATAACTTTTCAGTTTACTTACAAAACCCATAAGTTTTCAGTTTACTTACAAAATGACTAGAGCAATGTCATATAGCTTAAGTTACTTATGTGCTCGGACTGCCTTTTAGTGTAAATGTGTCTCAAATAATCTGTTTTGGGATTCTTTCTACCATCTTCTCCTGGTCCCTGAGCTAGGTAAAAGCCAGCAAGTCTGTTTACCTGACACTGGAGTTCAAGGGATTTGAACCTGATACAGACTTTAAGTCAGAGTGTACACTAATTATTTAGCATCATACCAACTAAGAATCAAAAATTCTTCTATCAAAGTAAAGTTCAAAATTAAGTTTCATTACTTTAGTATTAGCAACTCAAGATAAAATACATAGTTACGTTATATGGCCAGGACAATTAAGTTTTGAGTAAACTGAGAACTAAATGCATACTGCTGTGACTGCAAAGTAGACAGAATGGCAGCAAGCTGGTATGAGCTCTATGTGGGGATGGAACATAGAAGAGGAGAGAGCCCTACAGTTTTTTTGGCTCAGTTTTCTTCTCTCTTGCTTCACTCAAACATGAAAAGACAAGGAGAAATACTTCAGAAAGCAGTTTCTTTAGAAGTTTTAAATTTCTTGCTATGTTACTTACGTAAGAGTTTTAAATTTAATATCTTACTCAAATTTCATCACACCAATTAGTCAGACTCTATTGTTTATTTTTCCCATGGTGAGTCCCTGTACAACTAACCAGGCTTTCATAGTGGTTAAACTGTCTCATTAAACCAGCTAAAACTTCTTGGAGTCAATTTCCTGTCCATTTCAACATTGTTTAGCTTATCAGACAGCAACAGCAGATTTACTGTCTTTCATTATGGTCAGTAATCCATATAATTAAATTGACTAATTAGTAATTAAGTGAAATCACACCGTATTTTCTGCTCAAAGAGTCTACTTATTGTATGTTGCTGGTGTAAATTGCATAATAAATCTTCTAGACACTGACACACTTAAACATCTCTGCAGAAATGTGTTTAGAATTTCTTGTTTCTAATACCTTATGAGGTACAGCACCATTTGAAAAAGGATAAAATAGTATTGCAGAAACCCCACAAAGTAAGGTTTCTAATCTTGGAAGCACAACAAGGAGAGGTACTCCTCCAGCAACCCACTGAGGCACGCACTTAATTTCACTTTCTTTCTTCAGGTGTTAAGCATGTGCTTAATATGCTTTTCAGAATAGGGATATATTTAAGCAGATGTTCCATTGCAAAAACATTAATATTCAGATTATGATCAACAGACATCAATTTGCTTTTAAAATCACGAACATTCTTAGAAATATTTTTGGTGGAAACAACCCCCTCAAGCTGCGAATACCGATAAACACATGCATCTATATGCAAGTCGCAGCTAAATGTAGTCTGTAAAATCCTAGGTCCACTAATATCCGTGTTTATTTTAATCTGCTGCTCTTTTCAGTCACATGTTTTTTTAAAAAGTTACATGCTAAGAAAACAGTACTGAGTTTTCGCATTTAGTATCCACATAGAAGGAAAGAGCTAAATTTATTACAGCAACTGAGAGCAGTTCCAAGAACTTACCGTTGCCAAATCTATTGCATTTATGGGGTTTTCCATTTTGTAAGTTAACATATGTAGTAAATAGTTGAAAGTTTTATCTACACTAGGGAAAAAAAAAAATCAGGTATATAATTCCTCCCTACGGGAACTTCACCAGTGGCAGGGATGATGGAAGCTCTAAGTAGTGTAACTACCTCTTAGAAAGGTGGTAAAAATACTAAGAACTAGTTTATGCATAAATTTTGCTAAGGTTAACACAGTTGAGAATGCATGTATGCAAGTATCTTTTAAAAACCATTAATATATCTACATACCTACATATATATATGTGAATCAAATCTTTAGCACAATTAACAGTCAGAAAAAAACCTCTAAAGCTGACTCAAATTAACTGGGAAAAATACTTAAAAACCTCTTTTGAAGGCAGCTGGATATATCGATACACACAGATGAATACTTAATGGATCCTAAAGTAATACTGGCTTGTTTCAAAAAAGCTTCTGGATTAGATATAACATTTTAATTGATGTCCTGTATGTTCTACAGTGGTACTGTAGATATGACAAATACTGAAATATTTCACCATTAGATTTCTTTTCTCCAAGTGTTAGCATTACTACATTTTTCTCCACAAATCAGATCATTTACCTTTTAAATGATGGACCCAAATTAATTTCCTTATTTTGCAGAAATACCAATGATCAAACCAAGCGCTTACTGCTATTCAACCACAATTCTCTACTTTTTAAGCAGCATACTCCCCTATCAATTATAGTCACACACCAGCTGTTTCACTTGCTGTAATACACAATGCAGGGTGCCATCTATTGAAAAATGAATACACAGACTAACTAGTAAAAGAACAAGCTGGAGAGGGAATACAGAAAAAGAGGATAGTAACAAGTAATGGAGTGAATGCTTCACAGCTCCACAGGACTTTCTGGTTTAATTTATTTAACTCAGTCACAACTTTAACTGAGGACTGAAAAATGAAAAATAAACTGTGATTAGTAAGTCGGTATAGAATTGAAATCTACATTACAAGTAAGTATTTAAAATACGTTCTGAAAAATCAGGTTTATAGTTTAAAATACAGTGATGAAGAACAGCAGACTCTCTATGCTTGAAAACTCTCATCCCAAACTGGTTTGCAGTAGAAAATTAATCTAGACTGGGTACATTTATGAAAAAGCAAATGTCGAAGCTCTCATGTCCTACAAAGGCTTTCCAAACGTTAGTTTTGCATCTCACAGGGTGGCCAAATTGAGGTGTAAAGCTCTTCTGATGCATGTACCTTGTCATTAACAAAGAACATAAAACCGCATCAGTGTAAATAGTAAAATATGCCAAATCCACCCTTCCAGTATTCCTAAATATCACTACTTGCTTACTCTTGAAAAGCTGTCCTCTCACAAGGAGTGAGAAAAGCCACAGAAACATAAAAATATCAGTTTATGAAGGTCCATAATTTTGCCAGCAATTTCAGTTGAGACAGGACATTAGACAAAAGCAGCAAAGTATTCAGAGATGTGATTGTCAGAACCTGCTGAAATGTTTTTCTGCATTACAGCATCTTGGCCTTGGTTTCAGAAGCTCCCACGGACTTCAGGTAGCTATAACTGAGAAGCAATCCCAAAGTACCTACATATACCTAAAATGGAGTATTTTAGTGAACTTCCTTTCAATCTAGGGGGCAGATTATGATTAATGACAGCTTTTAAATATATATAGAAGCAATTAATATCTAAATGAACTGAAATTTGTGCAAACATATCCAGTGCTTACATCTGCTTAAATTCTTGCCCTTTCATTGGAAGTGCCTCACACAGATACTTCAGTATCAGGAAGAACTGACAAGAGATACCGTCTTAAAAAAAGACTGATGAGATACCTTATAGAATACATTAATCCTGTCTCAAAGATCTCTGCAAAGTGGTTGTCCAAATCATTACCAGTTTTTGAAATACACAGTATTTGTAGAAAGATACCTGATGAGGACCTCTGACAGTTGTCCCAGCAGCTTCTAAAGAAGAAAAACTTACTTCAGGTATACTCGGGTTTGTGTGCTGAGGTACAAACGTGAAACCAGTGTCTGTTGTTTTTAAACATGTTTTGTCACGGTCTTCTATGGGCATGTTTGCATGGTTTGGAAGGTTTATTTTGTCAACAGTAGCTAAGCTTTGTAAAGCTGAAGTCATGAGATGAACTCCATGAGCTTCAAATGAGTTAAGTTCCAATTTACTGAGGTTAACAGCATGATCTCTGCGCTCCAGGTTAAAATGATGATCTTGAAGCCTGTTTTCAGCTATACCAGTACAAGAAACTGTTGGTTTTTCCTGAGTGCTCTGCAAGAAAGCAGAGTCATTGTCTGTAGGTGGAAACTTGACATTAAATTTAGAAAGTGATTCTACAGAGTTGTTGTCCTCATCTTGGCCCACTCCTCTTGGTGTGATAGATGTGATGCATGATGCACCTCTATTTATATCCTTTATAACCCGAGACTTAAAAAGCTCTTCTGCTTGTTCATCAGTTTTATCAGTACACTGTATCGGCATGGAAAACTGTATTTCTGTGAAGAGAGAATGAAGATAGTCCATTAAATAGTTCACTGAAATATAGTTATTAAAGTTGTGGTGGGGTATTTTTCCTGAGAGGCTTTTGATCTTCCTTCTTTGCTTTTTAACATTAATTTTTCCTCTTTGAAATCAGTTTGAGTGTGGTTCTCTATATTCTAACACAAAAACTATCAGAACAGAAATAAAAGGAAATAATTCTATTTATCTCTCTTTGATTTATGGCTATAAACTTTTTAATTTTATTGAAAATTATGTTGTCCCATTCTCTAAACATACAGTTGCATATATTTACTGGAGTGTTCTGGCAGAAATAGAAGCTGGAACCAAAACCATTTCACATGGTGCCAAGAACATGTTAGGCACCATGAGCATGGTTTTAGAAGGTATTCTGGTACCAAACACCCACTGGTTTCCAAATTAGGTAGATGTTTAAACTGATCGACTATTCAGAAGTGGGACCACATTTTCCCTTTGTTTTGAGAATTCCCCCTTCTTTTTCAGCGCTTTATGAACAAAAATCATCATAATAAACATGGTTACTCCTAACTGAGCAAGAGAGTCAATTCAGTACACATTTATTGTACTTCTGACATCACTCAGATATTGTAGTAAAGTGGGCCACAGAACTTACAGAAATCAAGAAGATTAAATCTATGTCATGTATAGCTTTTTACAGAGTTGAGTTAGGCAGTTACTTAAAGAGAACAAATCCATTCTGAAGTGATTTGCCAAGCACTCATCTCCCCAAATAAGGAATTTAGTAGTGTACAATCAGAATCTAACAATACAGTTCAGACATAGCAGTTCAAAGCCACAAGGTGCACATTAACATTTCATGTAACAAAACTTCAAGTAATGGTATAACCTAAATTAGCAGCATGTGCTGAAATCAGCATCTTTTGCCTTAAGTGTGTAAGTTAGGCAGTTGTTTTTTGAAATCACTTTAGAGTCTGATGCCATTATTAAGAAAAGCTAGTAGGGAATACCCACAGTAGCCTCCACCATTATTAAATGTAAGCATTAGCAGAACTGGACATTCAGGATCTCTTCCAATTGTTACAAAAATCAAGCCTTTCTTTTGTTTTCAGGAAGTGCTGGATTATGCTCTTGTCCCATGTAACAGAACAGTATTCAAAAGTTTGCACAAGAAAGTCTAGAAAGTAAGTCCTCTCTGTCTGTCCTCAGTCCGGCGGTTTTCCTCTAAGACATAAAGGGCTAGAGACATTCATAACAGACATCTTTTGAACTGACAGCTAAATTAAAAGCAGGCAAGTGCTGTCATTCACACAGTATGATGGGATATCACATGTAGTAAGTGCCTGCTTCTCACTCCAAGGGACAAAACAATCACAAGAGCCATTGATGTGATGACTGTCTTTTATAGCATGTGATTTGGAGCATTCGTCATAGAATGCCAAAACTGGCGGTGTGTTTTCTTGGTAAAATACTAAGCACCATGTGAACAGACTTGAAAAAGGCAGATGGTAAACAGTGGAAGTACTTCTATGTATGTGTAATTTACAGTATTTTCAAATATAAAGCAAAGCTTCCAAACAGCTGAATCACAATAAGAGCTTAAGTATGATATTACCAGTTTCAGGTTCTGGCTTTATCTTAAATTTACTCAGTTGGTCTGTTTGTTCTCTGGCTAACACACATATTTGATGACACTCTTCCTTCATGTCCTGGAAAATAGTCTCCAGATTCTCTCTGGAAGATCAAAATTGAAAATTAAACACTCAACCAATTCAGCTTGTGACCTTTAATCTAGTAACACCCATAAAACAGAGAAAAACAATAGTGTACGCTACTTTTCTGGGATACCTTGTTCACCATATGTATATGTATTTTTGTTCTCCTCAATAAATGCAAGCATAAAAGGGAAAAGAAAATGTTGTCAAAAAGCTGTTTAGTCATATCATACACACATACAGTTGACCTTAGGGCCTGACCCCACAAGGATCCCCCCTCAAAATTTCACTCTTTACATTTCTTTCAGTTCCCTCAGGCATTTTGTAGAACAGCTTGGCTTTCACAAGGGTACTGTTTCCATCTAATTCTAGGGAACATAAATTGCTGCTGCTGTGAACATTAATTGTTTTCCATTGTTTTCTGTGCGCTTCAGACTTTGCAGCAGCAGGAACACACAAACGTTTGTTATTGCTCCTTCCTTTGCCTACCTGACATTTTGGAGAGGGGCCTGTAAACATATTCCTTCTCTCTTTTACACAACATCACATGACTTTCCCTTTTATTTGGAGGGATTTTTAAAATTACATCTTTTCCAGAGTATCATATGAACATCCAATATTTAGTTATCTGCACTAAGAAAGGTATGAATAATTCTTGCTGGTGTGAATTTTACTCATACAAAGGCACTACGTTCTTCAGTTACTAACGTATCCATGGAAGTTCATTGTGAAATTTTTATAAACTTCCTGACTAATTTATATTTCTAAGCACAATATAACGGATTTTATAAAATGAACTTCAAGGATGAAAAAGTGAAGTTGGTGACCAACTGGACTTGTGTTCTCTTTTGCATCTTTTTATCAGAAGAGCTCAAAAGGGATTTTTCTATAATCCAGTGAATTGTTTTCCTTTTTATTGCTTACTTATCAGCAATAAGGAGTGTGTTCCTACTTCTGCTGTGCCTGTCTTTTTGAAGACAGAAGTGTATATTTATATCTTATTTGAAAAAAAATTACAAAAGGAGTTAAAAGTTGCTACTGTTTACACATTCTGGCCATTTTTCAGGTGTTTTAATAAAACAGAAATTAAAAAAGACACTAAACACGAGTTTCTAATTGGAGCTTTAAAATATACACATGATTAGATGAATCAATCTTAATTTGCTAGACATTTTTTATAATATCATTTTACTATCAGTAAACTGATATTTTTACTATTAGTAAAATGATAACTTTGTTGGTGTAAGATTATTGGTAATCTTACCAGTCACATACCTCTTTTCCAAGAAAACAGTAAAGTAAGGGAGCTATTTGACAGCAGGGAAACAGAAGACAGGTAAAGATTTTTCATTTTTTAGGTATATATAAATCAGTAAAGACAAAAAAGTCTTCATCACATCACAGTCATATTTCCTCTCTTTCTTATCATACAGCAGTAGTGAGTTGGACTAAAAATTCACCTAGTTCATCTGGCCTGTGTCTGAGAGTGGCCAAAAGCAGATGCCTAGGCAAGAGTACAAGAAGACATCAAGAATTTATTATACTTTTCCCTAATATTCTCCTAGCCTCACCTTACAGAATCTTCTGCTTGACCTCAGCAAAATTGTTAAAAGTGGTATTACTGCCTATGCTGTGAAAAATGCAAATCTAAGAGTTTGGTCAATATTTTTCCCAAAACACTAGCAGAAGAGGGAATACTTGCTTAGGAAGTATACTGCTTTTGGTCCCTTGGTCATAGCAAGGGCTGGCTGGCTTCAGCTTAATGATAAACCTGGTTTCAAACTCTCTCATTTAGGATGGGTCAGGCCAAGAATTATTTCTTCATGCTGACTATCAGACCTCCTCCTGGCAGCGCAGCAGGATCCTCTGCTGTGCTGCCATCAGTTAATCCATTATGGTTGTACAGTCCTGTTCTGAAGAGAGCTAATGCAAGGGAGTTAATGCTTATCCAAAACCCAGCGTTAACATTCACTGCTGTTTTCCACAGAGTTTAACCTCCTGCTGAACCAAGTGGCTATTTTTCTTCCTTCCAACCTATACCTACCTACTTCCAAAGCCCCAACTATGATTTCAAATAGTTTCTGGCTTTATTACCTCAGCTCTTTGACCTCTGTTGCTCCCTGCTCCCTCTCCTCTCTCATCCATTTTTTAAGTTACTGTGTAGAAAAGAAGGAAATACCTGGTCTTATTTAACGGCAGGAAAGACAATTAAAAGCAAATATTAAAAATGCTGCAAAAGTATTTACCTTTCAGGCATAGGTGAAACACCAGATATCCCTAGAGATAATTCAGGCTTGTCTGGAACAACTTTCTTACTTTTCACCTTGAAGTAAAATATTAATGATACGTTAGCATATTAATTTTGCTCTTCATCCTGATATGAATAAAAATACCATGGGATCCTTCATCACCTGGAAGCTCTCAAAACATTCACAAAATTACAAAAGCAGTTTTTTACTTTTTGTGTGAAATTCCTATTTGTAGTTTAACTTTGCAGTTAAACTAAAACAGTGTGGCATTCCTATGCTCACACTCCCTTAAAAGGAAACTGGTTCTAAGAATATTCCTTGACTGTAATTCTGTTTGAATCATGTATAAGGTAATATTATATATTGTGTATAAGCTTGTTAGTGAGGTAACTGGCTATTACAGCTCTTAAAAAACCATTTATTCACTGAAATTTTCAATGAACACATCACAAGCTAGTATATCAGGAGTTCTAGCACATTTTTAAGTAAGTTATTAACTTGGACTACCACCCTGTGGTTCACTCTAGTATTACAGAGTTTTAAATTTATCATGCATTAAGAAAAGTTTTCATAATAGCCAGTCATTAAGCTGCAGTTCCACTGTATCTACATGACCATGATGGCCTTGGGAGTTCATATGTGCTCGAAATCAGATGCAGAACTTGATCCTATGTCTGCCAAATCAGCTGATTTCAATGTTATATTGTTTATAACCACAAACCCATAGTCTACACGTTTGCTTTACCTTGTGCTGAAGTGCAACTGCAGCTCCCATAGACACATTTAAACTGCCTTATACCTAGCAACATGGGTTACAAATACTTGCTGCAGCAAGTTAAGCAATGCTTGGGAATTCTAATAGCAACAAATTATGTGTTGCTGTGCTCCTACCGTTGCCCACATTCACTTGAAATTAGCCTGCTGAAATATGTTTGCATGGTTAGATTCACCCTGATGGCTGCACTCTAGCTGTCCCACAAGGACAGAATAGCACTCTGGATGCTCTTCTGTAACAAAAACAGGTGTGGCATGAAAGTGAAAAAATCAAGTCCATCTTGGTGAAAACGTCCAACTGAAATTTATAATAAAAACGCTTATCTGAAGTTCTCACAAATACTAAAATTCAAATGACATAACAGAAAATAACTAACACACAAACCAACTAATATGTATCTAACCATTTGGTGCTCCCTACGCCCTTTATATACTTCATCAATTCCCTAGTTGTTCTAATGCTGAAATTTAAAATCAGTTGCTTAGAATAATTAGTATAAACACGTTGAAAGAAGTAATTTACAAATGTTTGGGTTTTTTTTCATTATATCTCTACTCTGTTTCTCATCTTACCTCTGTATTATATGTTGGCATCTGTATACCCTTTTGTGCGTCATTTAATTCTTTCAATTTGCTTTTCAGCGTTCTTATTTTATCTTCTTGGTTGAAAATAATAGATATAAGTTTCCTTTCCTTTTGATTGTTTTTGTCCTCAAGTTGCTTCAATTTCATGCTCTCACTTTCTAACTGTTCCTAAAAAATAATTTTAGAAACACCAGCACAATTAATACAGTTGAGGCCTGTGAAATAGCACTACTCAGAATAAGCAAAATTAAGCTTTTGCAACACAAGTAAGATCAGTCCTGTTCATCACATTTTTAATTTTAAACTGATATTAAAGACCTTCTATCACTACACAGATGTTACTAATCATAGATGATTACTCAAAACAACTGTCTGTTCTGCATAAAAACACTCTCTTGGTCCACTTACTATATAATTTACAGTAACATTTTGTGTACAATATATTGCATGTACAATATATAAAGTAATCATAGAATCATAGAATCAT
>NW_008628637.1:0-10094 GCF_000691845.1 Merops nubicus
CTGGACATGAGCCACCAATGTGCTGCAATAGCCCGGAAGGCCAATCAAGTCCTGGGCTGCATCAGAAGAAGCATGGCCAGCAGATGGAGAGAGGTGATCCTGTCCCTCTACTCTGCCCTGGTGAGACATCACCTGGAGTGCTGCATCCAGCTCTGGAGCCCCTAACACAAGGAGGACATGGAGCTGTTGGAACATGTCCAGAGGAGAGCCACAAAAAGGATCTGAGGGCTGAAGCACCTCTCCTGTGAGGACAGGCTGAGGGAGTTGGGGTTGTTCATCCTGGAGAAGAGGAGGCTCCAGGGGAGACTTATAGCAACCTTAAAATACCTGCGAGGGGCCTACAAGAAAGCAGGAGAGGGTCTGTTCACTAGGGTTTTTAATGACAGGATGAGGGGTAGTGGCTTTAAGCTAGAACCAGGGTAGTTTTAGTTTAGTGTTAGGAAAGAGTTCTTCAAAATGAGAGTGACAGATCCCTGGAATAGGTTGCCCAGACAGGTTGTGGAGGCCCCATCCCTGGGGACATTCAAGATCAGGCTGGATGAGGCTCTGAGTAGCTTGGTCTAGTTGGAGATGTCCCTGCTTATGGTGGGAGGGTTGGAGTAGATGACATTTGGAGGTCCCTTCCAACCCAGATATTGTATGATTCTATGATGTGGTTCTGATAAAATATGGATGACTGGCTTCAGAGACTATACTAAAGATGGAATTAAATAGAAAAGCTATTGAAAGCAGAATAATCCAAAATGAAGAGGGAAAAATTAGTGTATAACACCACTTTCTCAACTTCAGAAAAAGGACTTGGTAGTTCAGCTGATACTTCTGATCAACATACTTCAGTAATAAAATACACCATCATGAGGGCTATGAAGAATAAGATGGAAAATAGGTACTGGAGTCTCCTGTTTGTCTAAATTAAGAGTATTGTGTATGGTCCTCCCCAGTCACTTACGTGACTCCACCAGAACTATAGAAGATATTGGAGAAGAACAAAAGAATGAGGAGCTTTATTTTCTTTTTCCCAAAAGATTGCAGAGATCTCAGTACAAATTGGAGAAGGTAAATCAGATTCAGAAAGTATGATGCCACATTTATTTAGATTCTGTGAAAAGATGCTTTTCAGGCCCAGAGCTCAAGATTGAAAGACTGTGCATCAATATAATAGTTAGTTTTAAAACTTTAACCGGCAGATAAAAATTCAAATATCATGATCTAAGCTAAACTCCAGCTTTTAGGAGTTTAGACTGTCTCAAAAATTCCTACCTTATAATTGAGATCTGAATGAGATAGAAGTATTCTGTCTGATGATGTCAGATGTCACTGTGTCAGACCCAGTGGAATTGCATGACAAAGCATAAGAGGAAAAGACAAATATCTGTAAGAAAAAAACATAATGTGAATGAAATGGACAAATACTCGAAGTGGATAGATAATTTATTTGTTTATTCATTTATTTTAGCCACCTGAAGAAATTTTTTCATCAGGGGAAGCTCTTTTACTTCACTTTCACACTGATGACACAATCAACAAGAAAGGATTTCATATACGATACAGAAGTATAAAATATCCAGATAGTGTGCACACCAAAAAATAACACAAGAAACTCTATGCCTGAAAAGGAGAGCAAGAAAGAATGAATGCACAGTAGAAAGGAAAGAAGACGTGTCTTTTTTGAAAAAAATGAAGTTATTAGCACAAATGTTTTATATGAGTTCAGTTGAAATTACGGCTTATAAAACCAGAAGCTAAAATGAAAAAAAAAAAAAAAAAATTAAAAAAAATCACCTATCCTAGTGGAATAGTCAAGATGATGATGTGCAGGCTCCATACTCAACTGTCTCTGCAAAGCCTGTGAAAAGACTTTACATGCAGGGAGAATATGAAAGCTTTTGTTCAAGGTTTGACGTTTACCCAGACGCGTGTGGATTCAGTCAGTTTCGTTCAGAGGAAGTGACTGCAGACCATTCTTTCTTCTGACAATTGTATGGTGTCCAGGAGGAAAAGAAGCTCTTTTAGGTCACACACTCAAAATACTGTCCTTATATCTAGTTACTTTGACTTTTTGTCCTGCATATGGTGTGTACAAAGACTTGAAAGAAACAACATGGGAATGTCTTCCTGCACTGTTCTGTGTTTTTTTACAAATTCACCTGTCCTATCAGGTTATCAGTGTTTTGAAACTGGAAAATCCTACTTCTGAAACATAACTGATCCTTAAGAGTATTTTGTTTTACTAATGACTGAGAAGTCTGAACTGTTACATCAGTCATCACTAGTTGACCATTGACTAGTTGGCTGAATTTGAACACTATAAGCATCTGAAAATGTTTGGTTTACTGGTTAAGTAAGCTATCTCTGATGATGTGCTCTTATTTTGCACTGAACATAGAAAGAGACTGAGAGGAAAACCTGTCCTGAATCAAGACCTGTATCCATAAGAAACAGAAATGGTAAAGGATCATCTGAAATTTCTCCTGTCAAATTTTTTTCCAGCAGTACATTTGGAACCACTACTAAGCTTTATTTCTTTGGACGTCTCTGTGAACGAGCTAGTTGTCTGGCTTAGCTACTCAGAAATGAAGCTGCAGTAGTATTCAAGAGGGAGGTTTCCCAAACGGATAGTGAAAAAAGCAAAACAAAACAACAGACCCAGGGTTGGTTTGTTATCAAGAGTGAATTCCTATGGTGCTATTCCATGAACATTAAAAAAACAAAACCAAGAAGTTTTAGACTTTTGAGCCAAGAGCTTGCAGATCATGAATGTCTCACTATGCCTGACTGCATCTGGAAAAGGAAGGCTTTACTGCTCCAAGGGAGAGTGGGTTGCAATGGCAGTGCTAGTCCTGTGGAACAACTACTACTATTGCCTTAGAATCCTCGCACACGGTCAGACAGATCTTCCTGTAGATACACCTCTACTTTGATAAATAATTTGACAACCTGGACACCTTAGTGTATGCTAATAAAAGGATCTTCAAGCAAAATCACCATCTGCAGTGCAAGATCATCTGCTGTAAATATAGTGACCTGCTTTTGATGTAGAGATATGTTACATTTAGAACTGAGATATTCTATGTGCTTTAGGCCATACATGGCTGTAGTCATAATCTATATGCATTATGTAAGTATTGTATGAATGAGTGTTCCAGGGGAGTGAGAGGAGTTGTATGGGTGAAAATTGAATTGTTTCTTTATGTGCCAAGTTCTATCAGGACCCTGTTTGACTGTAGCAACTTTTCTTTAAAGGCTTCATAGGCAGATAATAAGGACTTCTAGTTGGCAAGAATCAAGTTTAAACGAAGTACTATGTTTTGCTTACAAGAAATATTATTTTGATATCCTTTTATGTAAGTTGCTACTCAGATTAGCTTAGTTTCTGTTACCTTACTATGAACATACATTGGCACTAATAAATCTGACCTTTTTTTATAAAAATAAAACCAAACGTCTATATAGATGTCTTTGGTTGTTTTAACAACGTTATTGCTGGTGGTTATACTAGTGTTTTCCTTTCAGGACCACTTGTATGTGTGAAGTTCAAAAACTGAGTAATGTATCTATTTTTGTAATGCGGCTCCACTGTCCTTTTATTTCGTTAATTTTTCTGTTTGTTTGCATAAAAAGTGAATTGCAAACATTTTCTTCAAGGTCTTTTACTGAAGAATTCAGGCAGAAATATTATAGTTAGAAAAGGAAAAAAAAAACAAACCCAAACATTTTTAACCTTGATACATAATTTATCAGCCAGGTGGTATTCCAGTGCTCAAATTTCTGAGAGGAAAAGCAGGAGCTGCATGTCCCTGGCACAAGTAGGCAAAAGAGTTAGGAAAATATGAGGTTGGGAGCAGCAGCACGTTTCCATGATATCTTGTTTCCACTTTTCAGTTCCAGTCTCCTCTTAATATTGTCACCCTTCCATTTGCTAAACAAAATATTTTAAGCCTTCCTTTTCTCTAAATTTGACTTTTTTACTCCCTTCAGGGTTGCTTTAAAAAGTACAGGGCTGAGCCAAGATTATTTCATTAAGAGGGCATTTTGTTGTTGATTCATACAAGCCTCTGTATAATCCTTCTGTTCTGTGTTAAATAGTGCAACTGGAGTAGTTAGGGAAGAAGGTTAGACAGGGCAAGCTGGAGTCAAGAAAACCATACAGTGTCTTTCCAAGACCCTGTGATAGGTGATTCTTTGTGCTCCTATCAAAGTATTGCTTTTGAAAATGGTATATCTGGGATTATTACACATGGAATATGTAGAAGTTGGAAGAGAATTGCTGTAACTTTGAATACAAAGTTTATTTTTGTTTCTCTAATTGCTTATTCCTTTGTGGATCCCATATGCTTAAGAGTGGTAAAAATGAGAAAGGTGTTCTTAATGATTATCTTGATAAATGAACCATATGAATCATATCTTCACATTGGCTATGATCCTGGTCAATGCTTCATGGTGCTATCAGATGCTGTTAAAAGCATACTTATTTCCAGCTCCTAGGAGTTTTTTCCTGATGCAATGAAAATCACGTATTTGGTGTACTCCTAATTTAATGGATGGATGCCTTATAATCATAGAATCCTTTATATTGGAAGAGACCTCCAAGATCATCAAGTCTAACCATCAAGCCAACACTACTAAGTTCTCTTATAAATACCCTAACAAGAAAACAATGAAAAAAAAATTATGCTGATAGAATTGTGGAAAGAAATTTGGGTTATCCCCAAAAAATCTTCAAAATGGAGAAGTTTGTTCACAACATGCTGGCTAAAGGTCTTGCTTGCTGAGTAGTCCACAAAACAAGTCACAGAATCAGGCTGGAGATCTAGCTTTGAGACCTAGTTACAACAAATTTCCGGCAACACTCCCGGTAGGGTGAAGATGATACTTACTCTGCTTCCTATTTGACACAAAGTTTCTTGACTGTGGGTAAGCTGCTGGATCCAAATTAATTTTCCTGTAACATGATGTAAAGTTTTCCTCTGAGCTCTGTGAAGAGCTTCTAACGTGTTGAGTATTATTCTTTAATGTTTTTAAATTCAGCATAAAGTGTTAAGTTGATGGAATATGCTCTATCTGTGTGGGTGACTGGCTCTTGAAAAAGTCTAAACCTGTTGCAGACCAAATTCTGTGACCAATACCATGCTCAGGTAAGAGGGAAGATATATTTGTGAAAGGATTTCTTTCCATCTTTTAAAAAAAAAGAAGAAAATGGAGAAGAAAAAGAGAAAAGTCATTGGTGAAAGACAATTAAAATGGCTGCCTTACATAAAGGATGGGAAGGTCTAGCTGATATGAATAAAGCAAGGTACGTAGACACACAGCAGTTATTCTGTTCTTTGCTGGCTATTTGTTATAATCTGCAATATATTTGAGTAATCTTGCCTTGCTCTGAGATCCATGAAATAACAGATTGACCTAAGCATGGATGAGAGCCAGATCAGATCCTTGATATAGTAGTGCAGCATTACTTTTTCATTTAAAGCAGATTGCTTTTGAGCTACTGTAAAAAATTAGATAGCAAAATTGCACAACTGATTCCCCAGGTGGATAAAGCTTCCACTCTATGTTGCCAGGGGTGCAAGTGGCACACCTGATTTTTTTAACAGAGAAAATTGTTGTTGACCTCACAGGCTGTGTGCTGTGCCACCATAAAGTGTGGTCACCGCTGAGGCACACTGAAACTTTATTTTATAATTAAATGGTTCTGTTCTGCCAAAATTTACAAATCACAGCGTGTATGTAATTTTAGGAAAGCAGTCAGTCTTAAAATAGACCTGACTGGTAACCAGAGGGGAGTTTTCCTTTGACTCCAGGTCTTATTTTGGGTCCAAATGAGTAATAGAAGGGGATGTGTTTTATCACACTAACGTATGTGATTGTACAGATTGGCAATACCTTATCTAAGGACTCACTCTTATTTTGATTTTATCATTAATTATTATGATTCGATTAGTAACTGATCAGTCAAAAACAGAAAAGGAGCAAGAACAAATAAAATGCACAGCAAAAGAAAATATAAAGATGCCACAGATACAACTGTATTATATTAAAAAAAAAAAGAAAAAAAATAGACTTAGTTTCCAAAGACAACAATGTTGCTGATATGTTACTTTTTCAATGCATCTTTTATATTCTTAAAAATGCTTCGTGCTGTATTGCTTTCACTTACCTGAAGGAAGAGTTCCATGATTAATTACATTGTTTAATGATTTTTTTCAAGCAGAGAACTGAAGACAACCTAAGGAAAGACTTGGGTTTTGTTTCTAACTATGTGTACCCTGGGTAAATATCTGCTTGTGAGAGAGTAACACTGGGCTGTAGCTCTTGCAGGTTGCTTTTTTTCCCCTCTAGCACTCTCAAGTTTTGCTGCTCTAAGGTGAATACTTGGGCAACATATTATGTTACTCCTCAGGATCTAATTTAACTAATCAAAATAATAAGCAGCTGCTTAATACTGTTGTTTCATGGAATTGGGGTGAAGGAAGTCTGATTAAAACAAAAAGAACAATGGAAAATGTATTTTGCGAGTTATTACTTCTTAGCAATATTGGTTAGCAGCGTTGTTAGCAGATGTTCTCATTTCTCCTAGTTTCTCATTCTGAATTCATAAAGAAAGCAAGCAGTAGCAGTTGCAAAATGTATTTGGGGTATAGTGTTATTGAGCAGACAGTAAAAGGAAGCATTATCAAGGCTTGAGTCCATCTCTGATGTTTTTACATCATCTCATGTTTTTACTTGTAAACTGTCAAATCCCATCCTAATCCAAGATTAAGCGATAATGACATATATAATTTCTGTTTTTCTATACTGATGTTCAGATGTAGTAATTAATCGTGTACTGTCAAGACTCCTGGAAAGGTTCATTGACTCTGTGCATATATGTTAGATAGTGTTCACCATGTCACAGCAACTTCTGAAATACAAGTAATAGTAATAATAATTTTGAATGTAAAGTCTTTTAGAGTATATTCAATGGCCTTTCTCTCCCTCCATGGCAATGCTAGAAGTGGTGCTTTCTAGGCACATGTCAGGTAAGTGGCCACACAATGACATGCAATGAAGGGAAGTTACAGTGGAAAAGGAAAAGGAAATTTTGGCTCTCACACAACATCTGATTTGCACAGAGGAGAGTGAAATTTTGAGCACATTACAAGAATATATGTAGGAGTAAAAGAATGAATTTGAACAATACAGTTTTTAAGCTGAGTGCCAGGAGTCATTTTCAGTGTTAGAGATGGAATGATTTTTCAGGGATGATCATCCCAATATCAGGAAAGGTCCCAGGCTGGACTGAGCAGCAGACAGCAGCTGGGTACAGGAATTAGATTGTGGAACTCGATAAAGGTACACATGGCTCGCGATCAAAGGCGGAACGGGTGGAGTCCTCGGATGTCGGCCATTGAAGGAGAAGCAAAAGAGAGGAAGGAATGTGGCTTGACCCTCATGATGCTTCAGCTTTATACTGAATATGAGAGATATGGGATGGAATGCCCCACTGCTCAATTTAGGGTTGCCTCTCCTGTCCACTCCTCCCTGCAGGTGCAGCCTTTACTTTCTGCCCCACTCCGTGTGGTACACAAGCTTTAGCAGTGACCTTGGTCTGCACACCAATCCTTGGCAGTAACTCTAAACATGGAGCGTTATCACTGCTAGAAGCATACAGTGTTTGCGAAAGTATGCTGCTGTCTTCAGAAAGTACAGTTAGTTAGAAGAGACTTAGCCGAAAAGAAAAATCACTGAACAGAATTAGTTCTGTTCTACCCCAAACCAGCACACTTTACTAAGCTGATGTTCTGAAGAGCTGCATGGCCAAAAGCTGATTTCTTTGAGACGTCTTAATATGCACTAATATGCTTCCCTTTTTATATTTCTGCTATCTCTTTGCCTGATCACAATACAGTTTTCATCAGTAAAATCCTTAGCTTTGTCTCTGCTATATAGAAAGACCATACAGAGATGAGAATATTACCTATTGACTTAACTACTTAAAAATTCCAATTGGTGTGATGTCAGCAAAGGCACTGATATTGTGAAAACACTGAATAAAACATATTTGGAACATTTCTAGATAATCATGTTACTAAGTCAATATTTGACCTTTCAGTGTGAGTCTTCCTTGAGATTACTGCCTCATTGACACAATATTTTTTAAAATGTACATTTTAGAAAAGACATATAAATCCTGATTTTTATCAGTCAGTTTGACTTGTAGGAGCATAAAAAAATTCTAGTGTTTACAACTGTAAACTGTAAAATTCTGAGTTTACAACTGTTTAAAGAATGAGCTGTTCAGTTTCGTTTTTTTTTTTTTTGCTATAGAGGAGGATCTTAACATTTGGGAAACTTAGTGAGTACTAAATGGATTTAACGTATGGTAACATAGTGCCTGTTAATCATGAGGGAGGGGAAACTCTCAATGCTTACAGAAAAGGTGGCTTATAAATTCTGTATTGCAAAGGGCATGTTTGTAATGTGTTTATGTATAGGCACAATGACAATTTTGCTGGAAGTGTTTCAGTACTTTTATCTTCTTCTGAATCTGCCTGTGAAAACTGTAATTCAACTCGATGAAATCTTTGAGTTGAATGATACAAGTAAAATGTCATAATGTATCGAATACTTTTATCTAGTTCAAAGTGTCCATAAGAATATGCTTTCTCCAGCTGAACACTAAATTTTCCACAGCAGTTTTATAAGATATTGAAAAATTATTTATACCTTTCTCTTTTAATGATTTTATTTGTATTTATATTGCCCCTTTAAGTTTACATTTTGCTAATTTTGCTGTCTATAGAATCTTGCACTTAGACATTGCAAACTTTTCTAAGCAACCAATATTTCACATTGGAGGATGATTTGGGTGCTAACTTCAATTTAGTAAAACAGATGACAAAGACTTGATGGCATATGTTATCAACCATTAAACAAAATGGTTTTGAGCTGCAGGCATTTAGAATCATTTAGAATCATAGAATCATAGAATCCTTTAGGTTGGAAGAGACCTTTAAGATCATCAAGTCCAACCATTAAGCCATTAGGGCTCTAAAGTCCTCTGCTAAAACAGATCAGAATCTGTCAGGGCTGGAAGGGACCACAAGGGTCACCCAGTTCCAACCCCTCTGCCATTTATTGACTTCAAATGCTGTTCAGAAGTGAAGGGAATTTTCCATACTTGTTTTTAGGGTTATCTTTAATTAAAATGAACAATGTGTATGAGAACTGCAAATAGAACTGAAGGAATGCTGTGTTCTAGAGAATGGGGAGTAATATTAAATCTCTAAGGCAGTTTTCAGGTAAGATAGTTTTTAGTATGCAATAGTACCTAGAGCAAAGTTTCAGGAAACCCAGTGAAAGTATCTATTCTAATGAGAAGAGCATTATGAATAAAAGCCAGATTTACTGACTTTGTGTTTTGTTTTTTGTTGGTTGGTTGGTTGTTTTTTTGGGGTTTTTTTTTGTTGTTGTTGTTTTTTTTTTTTTTTGTTTGTTTTTGTTTTTTTTTTTTTTTTTAAATTGTACAGAGAAGCATTATTTGTGCTTTAGATAATTTTGGTAAGGCAAACTAAATTATAGAATCATAGAATGTTTGGGTTGGAAGGGACCTTCAAAGGTCATCTAGTCCAACTCCTCTGCTATAAGCAGGAAATAATAAATAACCTCTTGTTCCTAGATTTGCCAAGCCAATACCAAGAAAGACTTGGAATCACATCGTTATTGACAGGAATAAACACATTTATTACTAAAATGAATGACAAGGACTTCCTACTTCTCGTTTGTAGATTTTGCACAAAATGGCAAATCAGGTAATCAATAACTTGTCCATAGGCTGATTTTACTCTGTAATTCATCCATATTGAGATTGTTTAGAATTCACAAAAAACCAAATACATAATATGTAATGATTAGTGTTATAGGTGTCCATTTCCTCAAGTTAACAGGAAAAGAAAAGAGAATACTCTTTTGAAATGCTATAGAGTATTTATTAGGCCTGTTTGTGTATAAAAACATAAGCTGTACTTGTCCAAACCATGAGTAAGTGCCCTTAGAGAGACTCTGGGTGAAACAGTGTTATCCTTGCTGTGCCTGTGGCGGCTACAGGCTGTAGG
>NW_008628637.1:10122-12217 GCF_000691845.1 Merops nubicus
AAAGTAAGATGACTCAGATGTACAGTGGCAAGTGGCTGCAACAATCTCTGGGTGCCTGACCCTCCTAGCCCAGACTGGCGTGCAAAGGGCCTTGCAGGTACACTGTGCATTCATCCAGGCACCTTCTCCTCCCTGCCTTGTACTGGAGGGTCCTTGGCCTTGGGATTTTGTTTCCTGAACAGACTGTTTAGGCAGGCAATGTGATTAGTTTATACCTTGAAAAAACATACGTTAATCTCTGCAGTTGCAGGTTTATACCCACAAAACCTGGATTGGTTGGTGTATTTGGTGGGTGTCACTGAAAACAATAAAGAAAATATTTTAAAATATAAATTGAATTAGATCTCTTTATACTGAGGATTCCTGAACCAAAGTCAGCTAGTAACAGATTTGTCAGAAGTCAGATTTTTATATGGGAAATTGCCTTAATTCCTTTTCTTGAGTGCAGCATTTATTGCATCTCTCATGGGAAGCCACATATTCACTGCTTTTATCTAAAATGTGGAAGCAAATAACCTTGCAAGAACAAGCTAGAGAAAACTAGTTTGGTTTTGTGTTGGTTGCTTTTTTTGTTTGTTTGTTTGTTTTTTAATATGGTGGTGTATTGCTTCTGCAGACAAGATGAAACCTTTCTTTTTTTTCTTTATGTTTCCTTTTGATCTTCATGGATATAAGATTGCAAAAAATATCCCAAACGTGTCCTTTAAAATTCCTTCTTCTGGGTGAAGTCGTTGAATGAAGAACAGCTGTTTGCATCCTAAGTGAGATTAATAGTTTCAAGTGAAAAAGTAGTCTCTGGAAATAGTATTCAATTGAAAAATGTGCACTGTTGCCAACATCCTCAGTGCTTGATGCCTCTTGAAAAAGGAAGACTACAGTTGCCTCTTATGGCACTTCATGAAGTACTTTGTTCTGATACACCTGAGGAATACTTCAGAATTTTTTGTTCAGTTTCCTAATTAATTTATTCAAATATGTAATAAATACAGTGGAAATCAGACTTGAGTTAATAGCAAAATTTATGGTATAATAACATCAGAACTGCATAATGAAGTGGACCCCTGGCATGAACAGCAGTGCTGTGAAAGAGACCTAAAGTTACCCCAGTCTGAGTTCACATCTTGCTTGCTTTGTATTTTGTCCTGTTTCTTCACTAAATTAAACTTCTACCCAGAAAATAGTTTGTCCCACTGGAATTTTTTTTTTTTTTTTTTTTTTTTTTGAGTGGGGTGATCTTGTCTAAGACAGTTCTAATTAACTGCTCTTAACTAGGCATGAGGAACAGAGAGACTTTGTTGACACTCATTTCTGCTAAATTTTTTGGGTAACATAGCATGGTTTTTGACATTGTTTCTTTTGATTATTCCCTTATGGACTCTGAAATAAATTGCAAGTGCTTTGAAGAGGATGTGTTGGATTGACTGTATATGAGTCAGTTTTATGCTGGTTAGATGACTTCTCTTATTTCATTAACACACGGAATTTTGTATTCTGTTCCTACGTGTCTCAAAAGTATTTCAGTGCAAGGATAGCTCATCAACTATTTCAATCTCTCATATGCCCCTGTCCTTGCACACAGCAGTACAGGTTGCCAATGGGCAATCACATGTGTTTAGAATAAAGGCTCAAACAGATAATTTGAACATGCTACAGTGCCATTGTATGACTGGCCTCAACACACTTTCAATGCTTTCTTCCTCATTTTTGTCATGGCCTCCTTTGAAGGTCAAGATTAATTGAGATTGTTGATTTTTTTTCAAAAAAGAGAGGAATACAATTATGTTTCACTTCAAGAGCTCAAACTTGTCTATCTTTGGACACGTCCTGGTTTTGCTGGTCCAAAATCATACACCGGCCATGGTGTGGAGACAGACCAGCAGATCTGAGCTGGCTCACAGGTGTATATGAGGTTATACAAGGGTGAGAGGTTAGGGTTAGGTTACGGTCAGAGGTTACGGTTAGGTTAGGCTTAGGGTTAGGCTTAGGGTTAAGGGTTAGGATGAGAGTTAGGGTTTGGGTTAGGGTTAGGGTTGGCTTAGGGTTAGGGGTTAGCGGTTAGGGTTAGGTGAGGGTTAGGGTTAGGATTAAGGTTAGG
>NW_008628638.1:0-18637 GCF_000691845.1 Merops nubicus
GACCAGCAGGAGCAGGGAGGTGATAGTACTGGGCATTCATGAGACCTCATCTTGAGTACTGTCTCCAGTTTTGGGCACCACAGGATAAGAAAGACATGGAGAAAGACAGAGAAGGGCAACAAGGCTGGTGAGAGGGCTGGAAAACATGCTGTATGAGGACTAGCTGAGGGGACTAGAGTTGTTTAGCCTAGAGAAGAGAAGGCTGAGAGGTGACCCTATTGCTCTGTACAACTACCTAAAAGGAGGTTGTAGTGAGGCTGGTGTTGGTCTCTTCTCTCATATTACTGATGATAGAACAAGGCAAAATGGCCTCGAGTTGCACTAGGGAAGATTTCAATTAGATATTAGGAAGAATTTCTTCACTGAGACAGTGGTTAGACAATGGGCTACCCAGGGAGGTGGTGGAGTCATTATCCCTGGAGGTGGCACTTGAGGCTATGGTCTAGTGGTTAGGGAAATGCTGGGAGGTTGGACTTGATGATCCTGGAGGTCCTTTCTAACCATGGTGTTTCTATGAATTAATCATGTATTTCAGGGGGGCATACATAGTGAAACACATTTTACACAAGCTTATGAATATCATTAATGCACACAGAATCTTGACTGACTTTTGTTTGCGTTCAGTCATGGATGGGCAGATAGGTCTTGGAAGAAAAATTTATCAGTGACTTTTTGGAATAATGGCCTAAGTATGATATCCAACATTAAGTGAATATTTTAACTGTTGCACTTTCTTGTCCAATGAAACAATCAGCCAAGAGTTGAGCAAGATGAGGCTTATGCATATTTCTGAGTGAGAGGGAAACTTTGAAATTAGCAGTAAATACTGGGAGTTTATTGTAAAGTAGGAACGTGGTAGCCATAATACTTTCCTTCTTATCACACTGCAATAGTTATGCTCATAGAATTTTCTCTTTTCTGTTGAGAAAGCAGTAAACCATGAAGTAGGTGTGGTTGTTACTAAATATTCATAACCTGAGGGCACTGCACAACGCAGGCAGAATCCTGTGCTGCTCGTCCTTTCAGCTCCAGGGATACGAATACCTCAAGACAGAGAGAGAGATCATGGAGAGTTTCATTAATCTGTAGTATTAAATTTTGGGGTTTTGGTGATAATTCTGATTTTACAAGTTCCAAGAGTCACAAATTACTACTCCTATTATGTCAGGAACTGTAAAATCTCATTGCTAGTGGCAGAATTTACAGGTTTTGGCCCTGTTTGGCAGTGCTGAATAAGACTACTGCTAGTCACCTTCTGGAACAACATCATGATAGGTCTGCGGTAACTATATGTTTCAGACATCATCAATAATTGTCCAGCTTCATTCACTGTTATTTGTCCTACTCTGCCAGCAAACAAATAGCTTATGCTATTTTCTGACTTGATTAGAAGCTAGTAGAAAGAAAGAAATCTGCCTTTTAGTTTTCTTATACTCTTCTCACAGGGTTCAATATTTGCATTCTAATTATTAAAGGAAAAATATGCCAATAATTTTTACTATCTTGGTGAACATTCACACAGTTCAGTTTCTGTTCTTAGCTGTACTCTACCATAGATGTTCTGCACACCATTGGAATAGAAGTAATAGTGTCTCCTTTAAATGAACTGAATAAAATACTACTTAAAAAAAAAAAAAAGAGGAGGCACGGATAAGATTATACTGAGATATGATTTTAAGGCAAGTTAGAAAAAGAACGAGAGTTTCAACATGTTTCTGCAAATATTTTGGCCCATGTAAGTAATAAATATATTTTAATTGGAAAGTAAATTGCTTAACACGCGTCTTCCTGACAGCATTTTTGTGTCAAACTACATCAGGGTTTTCCTTTGAAGGACCTTTCATTAATGGAGACATATCAGGTTGAGCTAATCCCTGCATACCATGCTCTATTTACTGCACTCTTGAGGAAAAAAATAAAATATCTAACTTCACACTGATACGGGATCACCTCCTGTTAATCTTGTCCTTGTAAAAGGACCCATTGTATTGATTTATGCAAATTAATAATATAAAATAAAAAGGTTAATTGGTATTCTGCTATACTGCATGAGATTAACCTGTATATCTCTGTCATCTCAAAGAGCTTTTAAGTACTGGTTAGGAAGGCAATTGGAAGTCTAACTTCCTTCACAGCTGTATGTTTATTGCATTCTCCAAACCTAGTCCTGTGCCCCATTCTTATTCCTCAAACATTTGAAATAAAATTAGTTCTATTTTTTTTTCCTGATGTGACCAGGAAGTAAAGCCATTAAAAAAGAAAAAAAAAAAAAAAAAAGAAGTTAGTTTTGGCAGGTATATCAGATGAATAATTAAGTGCACTCTTTGCTCAACAGTGCAGAGAGAAGTTAATTCCTGAAAGTTTTTGCTAGGAGGCATTGTGTAGTATTTCCAGAGTGTGTGGGGTAAGGGGGTGGGGAGGGGGCTGAGGATGAGAAAGATTGAAAGAGAGTTAGGGATTAGATTCCTATGAGATAGCAAGAGTCATCTAGGGTTAATAAGACAAAGTAAAGGAAAACATTGCCTGCAATGAAGTCTATTGATTATGAAACTGCCTCCAAAGGGAGTAGTGTTTGCCTTTTCAGAATACAACCAATCAAAGCACTAAAGACTGGCTTGTAAAAGGACACAGCTGTACTAACATAGAGTGGGAATTGACCTGGGAAAAGTTTTAGCTTTTTTAATTTTTTATGCATATTGTGGTATTTGTGTATGACTACAAAATGTAATAAATGTCCCTAAACCTGTCCCTACACAAGTGTCAATGTCATTCTCTGCAGGTGGCAGCTGCAATTGTGGTTTGCATGATCAGGCTACCCATCCCATCAACTAAATGTTTGCAATACCTATAGACAAACCTGGTGTTCCACCTGTTTTACTACATTAAAATGAGACTACTGTAGAAAGCTGTGCTCTGAGACCCATAAGTCACTGAACTCCAGATTTCCTGTATCTGAAATTGTTTGTCTTAGGTTTCTTTAACCAGTCCTAGAAATTATTTTATAGGAAAAACAAAAAAACAAACAAACAAAAAATCCAACAGCCAAAAATAACCCCCACAAACCTTGGAAGAAGGTGTTCATGTTTCTACATCCACCTAAGCCATAACAGTCTTTATTCAAATATATTCACAGAAGTTTCATCCACAGAATTATCTATTTCATTCCTTCCAAAGAAACAAACAAAAAAATAAGGTCTTGGTGTCATTATGAAGTCATGAAGATCAGTTCTGTATTGTAAAAGAAAACTGTGTGGATTTCTTTCCTGTTTTACTAGAACCCATATTTAGGAAGTCAAAGCATACATCATGCTGTTTGAAAAATTAATGGCTTTCTAGAGAGAAAGAGTAATAATTCTGTTCCCTCCTTGTACCTATCCCCTCCCCCAACAAAATACTTCAAGCCTACCTACTCTTTGACCCTTGGTCCCTCAAAACATTGATTCAGGGATTTTCTCAGCAGAGATTTAGAATTTTAGGAGCCATATAACCTACTCCTTGACCAGAAAAACATGCTATACATAGATACAAATTAGAGAGAAGAAAGCAATACCTAGATGATTATTATTGTTATTATTTTAATAAAGCAGTCACTGATGTTAAAGAACTCATTTGGTGTCTGTCACAAGTTATCAGAGCAGGAAAAAAAAAACAACCAAACAAAAAAATATCAGAAATGTGTGTGGTTGCACCTCAAGTCTCAGAGAGCTTCTCAAAATGGTAGTGCATACAAAAACCTACAGGCTCAAATTCTTTCCTAATATGCCAGTGCTGACTTCCATAAAGAAACAGGTTCAATGACTAAATCTTGATCACTCCCATTTAATTGTGTATATGATTCGCTATTTCAAATGTCATCAATTCCAGCTACCGTTCTGCACAAGGTTTTGAGGGAGTTCTCCACGCTCACTTTCACGTATATGACATTACTGGTTTGCACTTGAAGTTTAAAAACCAGTAGCCTGCTAAAACAATGTGGAAAAAATGTCTGGCTCTGGAATCAGATTTAGGCACTCCACACCTCAGCCACACAAATCCTGACAATTTGCAACCAGAGCCTCAGAAGTCAAATTCTGCCCAAACAAAACATTTAGTATAAGGACGTGATGCTTCTTTGTAGGCTGCTAGGATGTAATTTAAAGAAATGCTCCTGGCCTTGTTTCTAAAGAATTATAGCTGACCTTGTGGGTTTGCTGTGACTGTTGCAAAAACTGTTAAAGCTGAGAGATCTAGTAGTATTTTTACAGATTGTTGAGAAAAGTCAGTCAGTGAAACAGTTCATCTGAAACTCCACGCTTGTAAGGATACTGAAATAGAGTAGCTATTTGAATAAAGGGACAGAAAAGGATAATGTTACAAAGCAATTAAGAATTTGTAATTTCTCAAATAAAAAAAAGAGCTAAGTACCACTCACAATTTCTATGTTGCCAGACAAGTAACCCTTAAGTCAAATGAGATTTGTACCTACCCTTAATAAATCTTAACATCTCCAGGGAAATAAATCAAAACCAAAATCCAAGTTATGTGTAACTGAACTTGTTGCCTTCCAGTCACTCAGTAACTCTCTACAAATATTGCACAGCACTTTGTAGGATTAGGACAAAATAAATCATAAAAAAACATTAATTGCATAAAGCATGCTAATCTCTTATTATTGCTTTAATCATATCTTGTCACCATGAAGTTTCTCTGTTTGAGGGGCAGATCTGGTGATATTACAGCGCAGATTGATTCTGGCTGTTTGCTAGAGATAGAAGTGAAAGCCCTGGAAAGAGCTGGAGTGAACTAAGACCATAGAAAGGAATATTTAAAGTAGAAAGATTTTAATATCTTGGTTAATTGTTGCAGATATTTACGTGGCATCAATTATTACTAAGTGCAGTTGCTTTATACACTATCTGAACAGAATTTTGTCCCATAGGTTCATTAGTTAACTATGAGTTAATTTATATCTGAAGGGAGACAAAGACTTTCACCAAATACTATTTCCAAAAAAAATGCAAAGCTCCACGCTTTGGTGCTCAGTTACAAGACATGAATATCTTCTTCTGAGCTAACGGAAGGAGGAATAATTCTGTTTTAACATCTCTCAAGTTCCAGGTCTTACTTTAAGGGTTACCAGTTTTTCATTTTTGTCTGACACCCCAGAAAAGGGTAGAAGGACAGACCATATCTCCTTCTGGTACTTATTACTCTTGTTTTCCAAATAAACACAGGCAGTCACTGCTAGATTCAAGCATTTTTCTGCTTCAAGCCACACGCTCTCCTTTTCAGACATATTTGAGCAAGTTAAAGATGGCTAATAGATGAATCACTGCACCACACTGGATTAACAAGAACATCCATCCCGTCCAATAGTAAGCAACAAATAGAGTTTTCTTCAGCTGAAGAAACCACACAAACTTCTGTCTTGTAAGAAGAGATCAGACCATGCATGCACAGCTGAAAGGTCTCAACTTAGAATCATATTACCAGAATGAAAATGAGAAAGTCAGTTTTGGAGCTAGAAGGCAAAACTCACCTTCTAGGGCTCCTGAGAAAACATGATGTCTAAATCTGGCAATTCAGCCATAATGGGAGCTGCCTAGACTCCCTCCCTTGTTCTGTGACACCTAAGCTCACAAGAAGAGAACGACACGACTGTAGAAGTAGCAGATATTTCTCTCTCTGTGCCTCTATATAGACAGGCATTGGTGGAAAGTATTCTCTTCTGGCAAAAGCATGATTTTTCTTTTTTCTCTCTTCTAAACATGTTCTACGTTGAAAGGGTAGGATAGAGGGGTAGTGAAAGTCAATTTGGTAGTACCCAGCTCAAGACAACACATTCAATCCTTGTAGTTGTTAGACATTCACCAATATTATTCCTTTAAAAAGTAAAAAAAAAAAAAAAATCCAAACTAAAACCCAAAATGTCATGGTATTTTTTTCCACTGTTTTGACTGCTCAACATCATAAACAATAAAACTACTAGTTAAGTCAGACTCGGTAACTAGATGTACTGTGTATGAATATATACCCAACCTAACATTAAAAGCAAACTCTGCAGCATCTGCAAGATTTTAAAGAGTTACCACTAGATCTTTTTCAAATATATCTTCTGAGTCCCCCCGTAATTACTAGCTGTATGCAACATACCATTTTTCTGTCTTGTTAAGTACCCAATAGTATAATTAGCTCTCATGGAAACCTCAAAACTGTTTATCATAACTTGTTGTAAAAGGTATAAAAATAAAAAAAAGAACCCTTTGTCTCCAATACAGGATCAAGACAACACACTTGGAACACACTTGCACAAATCAAGACCTCATAGGTACATCTCAATATCCCAAAGATACGTCTAAGGCGAACAGTATGTGACTAGATCAGTTATCCATGTCAATAGGATCATGTGCACTCACGAGACAAATTTAGTGATTGCTTAGAAATCACAAACTTCATAGGCTATGAGTGTGGCAACATTTAATATCAATGAAACTACTAAACCTACAAAGTCAAAATGAACAGCCTCTGTGCAATCCCTCTGTCTAAAACATGAGTGGCTCTTAAGGAACCAAACTATCCAGTCAAAAGAAGTGCTTCGCCCAAGTCCCAGCAAACTGGGTATCAGTTGAGGTAGCCAAAAACCACGTAAAGTACTCAGCTTTTCTACTTCTAGCTGCCATTTTTCTACATAGCAATTAATTTCTTTCCTAATATTTACTGACAAGGCAAGAGGAAAGACTAGAAGAAAATTCAGAAGTGACTGCAGCATTTGGGAAGTAAGCTATCACTGCACACTGATGCTGGGGTAGAAAGTAGGTTCAGTGGCCTAAGCAGCTATGGATCTGGCCTATAAAACACAACCCTAGCTTAAAGTCTTCACATATATCTTTGTTTTCAATCTTTTACCTGAAATTCTGATTGTAAACCACTTGCTAAATGGATCCTTCTGCTTCACTGTTAAGCCTGTGTAGAGCTAGGGTGGGGAAGAGGGGAAAGACAGGAGTTGAATCAGAAGAAAACTGAGGCTCTTAGCAGCGTCCAGGGGCTAAGGAGTGTTTCCTGTCAAGGATCAGCCTGCAAAGAGCATGAATGGGACTTGTACTGCCAGTGACAGCTTCTGGGAAGAAGCTCCCTGAGGCATGTATAAATCAATAAATACTCTGCTGCAAAGGAAAGGTAGTTGAGAGACATACCAACAGTTCTGTGTGAACTGCGTATTATTTCAACCTCAGGCAAAACAAAGCTGACAAATGATACCACTTTCACTCCCAAACAGGCAGCACACATCCAGGAAAGTACACAGAAATGTTAAGGACCCCCAAAAGGGATGGGAACACCATCATTTACTTTAAAGTCTGAAATCCACCTCCAATGTCTATGCTGAGCTCCTGAAAGGACATAGCCTATATTATCTTTCATATTGTTCTAGTAAGCAAGTTTACTGGCAATAGAAATGGCAATCTTTAAAGCAGTTATCACAAATTACAAAAAGCAATTTTTAATAGGGTGTTAAAACTTGAAAAATAGCAACAGTAGAGATCATTCAAAATCTCTGATCATATTACTTTTGCCAAAGTAATACTTGATTAACAAGAATCGGCTAGTTGAAGCAGAGGAATACGCAGTCATGCACAGGAAAGGACTACACAGTCATGCACAGAAAAGGACTTAGAAGAGTTGGTAGCACCATTGAGTTTTAAACTGCTCAGCCACACTTGGCTGATTCAAGCTATTCAGGTTTCACTGACCTTACGCTCCTGTTTAACTTGCACGTTTAACAGTTTAGCTGTTTTCAGTCATTAGAGGATACCGTATCATCCAGATGGATGGAAGTCCCCTGACTTTTTCTACCAAGTCATAAAAAGCCTGACACAGAAGATGGCCAAAACCCTCAGAAAGCAGGTTCTAGCCTGAAAAAAAATCAGCATTTTCTTATGTCAGCAGCTACTGCAAGGAACATCTCTTCTGAGCTGGACTTGCACACTACTTTGACTTTGCTGCCTCTAGCACCTGCACTGTAGTGTGTGTATGTAAGCCCTTTCAACGGTACGTACAGAACATAATATACACCATTCTCTTCTTGGAGAAAAACTGAGGGGGCAAGAGGGAAGAGAAAGGAAAGCATCATGTGAAACAGTCATCACCTTCATTAACCTAATAATAGCAGATGTTCTGGTAGCAAGGTAGATACAAGAAAGATGCAAAGCACAGAGAACAATAAGGGCACAACTTTCTGTCTGAGATGTAAGTTTAAAAACGGACTAATTTTATAGTGTAAAAACATCTCAGATGAAAAACTATTCTTTGAGATGCCTGACTTCATATTCTTCATGGAAGTATCTTCACAAGAAAGCTTACTGGCAGTAGATGTGATAGCCTTTAAAACAAGTATTGGTTTGAAAAGAGGCAAGTTTTCAAGTTCTGATACTACTAGAAATGCAACCATAGTGGAATAACAAAAAAATTAAGCATTTGTGTGTCTGATCTAATCAAAACAAAGTTTGTATTTCACTTATCTGATATTAAAAGTTGCCCAGTTGTCCAACTGCTTCAGAAAATCTTTAAAACATTCCTTTTGTGAACACAACACTCATAACAGAATTTCCACAGAATCAAGGGATAAAAAAAAAAAAAACCAAGATTCCCAAGTTATGAGTAAGTCACACTGAGTCTGAACAGAAGCTTAGAAAACAAGAATCTGAAGGATTTCTTCATTATTTGTGCTGCTAGCTTTTTTAACCTGTCCTGCTAATGAACATTCTTCATTCGGGAATTCAACATATGAGAAATATTCCTGCTCTAAGATGGCAGGAGGAGCATCAGCCAGCATAGAAAGAACAAATGTGCCTGCCTCCCTCCATCCAGCCCCTAAAACTCCTGCATCATAGAAACACACAATAGAACTTGCTCTCAGCTTAGCAGGAAGTCCAAGTACATCTGATCCCTGAGAGTCTCTGGGTGTCCTGTAGGTCAGGTTGGAGCTGACTGGTCTCTCTGTGCCACCTAGGAAAAGCACCAATTAAATATTTATGTATCTATTTATACATAAATTCAGCAAGCTTTCTTCAGTGTAACATCAACCTAAGCCCACACTGATGCCTCAAATGGGGCTGGAAACCTTTTCTAGGACTTCCTTTATTGTTGGACATCAGTTGGGGAAAAAAAAAATAAATGGAAAGAGATTACTTGATTCTGTCTAGGAGTCATTCTGCCTCCCCATTCTTCCTGCACTTTAGTTGTAAAATGAAGGTTATGCACAAATTCAAAACAACTGCTAATAAAGTAATTATTAAAAATAGCTATTAAGGTCTTCAGAAACGCTATATTTAAGCTTATGCAAATTTGATGTGTAGATGCAGAATTTGCCCTAGCTGCATATGAGGCATTTACAGAACTTCTTAACACAAATGTCTTTATCTTCCACAGTATTTTATGCTACATCCCAGTGTCTCACATAATAAATGCAGAAATAGAAACCACCAACGCTGTTTAGCCTTTAAAATAATTTCTAAAGAAAAAAATAGATGCAAAAGATAAATAATCATTGCTTTAGCGGCTGACTTGGTGCAAAGCAACTTAAAGCGTAAAGCCTCCGGTGCTGCTGCCGTAGTAGTGCTCCCAGGCTGGCCGAAGTCTGCTCCGGGGATGACACCCAGTGGCCACAAAACGAACAGCAAGACGTTCTCCCGGCCCCCAGCCTCGCTCCCTGCCTCAGGGGTAGGAGTCATCACTGTTACAGCTGGAAATTATTCATAGGAATCTCCAAAATAAAGGAAAACATTGAATGAAATTCAAATTAATATACATACATAGTTTGAGTAAGCAATATAAAATGTTTAGGAGAACTATATACTGTCGTTACCGACACCTGATCCCCGGGATCTCTGCCACCCAACCTCTGCCGTTGGCTACCATCACAGACACAGGCTTCAATATGAAGGATGTTGCAAATGGCGTTTATTGCGCAGCTGCAATTGCTTATATAGCACAAGCCACACCCACAAGGCCCCTCGTGGGCAGTCTGAGCTTTCCGTTACATCGCCAGATCTTCCGCACGCCGATCCCTGCCTAGGGCGGGCTCTGCTCACCACAACAATACACCATTGGATTATTTTTTTTTTTTTAAAGTACAATTGTGTAAAAGCAGTAGCTAATGATGTCAGAATTCTCAAAATGAAATTTTATGTTTTCTTCCACTGTGTTTCATTCTGGGAACAGCTAGCAGTAGGTGAGTGGCATTTCCAATGTACCACTGTGTAGGTTCAAGATTAAGCCATAAACTGCTATTCTAAGGCAGGGAAGATTAGGTGTATCTATTCTTAAAAGTTATGTGACTAAAATTCATTTGTTCAGTTTTAAGTTATAGGACAAAGAAAGACAAATTAGAGACATACATTGTTGTGCTTAAAATAGCTTTGAACGAAGTGAAACAATAACAGTGTTTCAATAGATCATTGAGTATTAAGCAAGGCATCACGCTCTAGAAAATTAATTCACACCTGGGCATCAGTGAGAGTTATGAGATTCTTGCTATATATTTTATTCTGCTTAAGTACCATATGAGTCAGAGCAGAGCTTCGCTTAAGTAACAGCCCAGCCAAAAATTATTTGATAATGTTTTCTAAAGAGCAATAAGAAATGAAGTTTCAAGGGAAACAAGAAGGCACCTCAGCACAGATTTTTGGTGTTACATTCTTAGGACTTTTAGCCAGGGAAATGGAAAGAGAATATTTATTGCTTATCAGTTTTCATTTGTTTCATTTTATTTGTCAGGTCAGAGTCAAAATTCCTGGTGAAGCCATAACCCTCTTATATTAGCTAGGGCTATTACAGAAGATGATTGCCCTTTTTTCCTGTTGAGAAATATAAATTTTTTTTCTCCAGTAAGTACAACACCAAGTAAATAACTTTTCCAAGACATACTTGCACAATGGAAGCTCTCAAGGTAATGGCAACCCTGTGCTTTATTTGGTGACTCTTGCACCATTACCCTTGGTTGGGTACCAGTGTAATGGAGGTGGCAGGTATGTATCCAGGCATGATGACTCTGGGCCCTGAAAACTAGTTTACTTTCTCTTCCTAAATTGTGCCTTAACATCTCTGCTTAAAAAGATGAGAGTTAAAGCAACAAAGGTATTTGTTTATACAAGCATAATGAAATTATTCAGGTACATTGTCTGAAGTAACAGTTTAATAAGATCTATTAGCATACAAGATCTGAAAGAGATTACCACTGAACACAAAGCAGCACACACACGGCAACCGTAACGAACTATATCAGCCTCGAAACAATGACAAAAATGTGTCACTTATCACTAAGTTACACACGTGCACTTATGAGCCAACAAAGTATGCAGGAATTTAAAGCCTGTGGCATACCCAGCGACTGAATGAAATCTAAACAAATAAGAAGCATAGCAATGGGAAGAATGACCTCCCACTGTATTAAGTTTAAAGCTAGATATTGCCAAGAGACATGCAAAGCTGTTGCAGTATGCACACAGCTAATCCTTGAGATACCATGGAGCCAGACCAAAGATAGCACTGGGAAGGCAGCTTGAGGGTTAAAACAGAGCAGTGTAAACTGCTGGCAGCTGCCAGAGCTGAGCTGGGATTCAAAACTATGTTCAAACAAGCAAGGCTGGGACTGAGCAGCCCTCAGAGTGAGACTAGTCCAAGCACCTCCTTTGATCTTGTTCCTCACTGGATGCAGTCATGTTGCAACAGCTGAAAAGTTTTATATCCTTTTAATTTGTTTGTAAGTTCACTTGCTTTTTGTTCACTGAGGAATAAAAACTCATTATTAGCTGGGAAGTATAAATACTAATTGCCAATCTACTACTACATTTTTGTACTCCCCTTTCTACCTGCTCCCACATGTGATATTTCCATGTTAAGCCAAATTATGATTTAAGTGTACTAGGCTCAGGTGTGGGAAAACAGCAGTTTTCAATATCAGTGTAAAATAGATATAAAGTACTGAAAAGCTAATCACACAGTTTAGACTATCTTATATATTTTGTAATATAGTTTATATATATTAATATATATTATACATTATAAAACAAATAACTATATGATACATATATTACTACTTATGTGTATATATATATATTACTACTTATGTGTATATATATGATATATACTACTACTATTATATGTGCTACTATCTTTATACAACACCATAAATATGTGTATATACTGTATTAAAGTAAATGAGGTATGACTGTGGACTAACATCCTGATTTGAGGAGGCTGAACAATCCCACAAGTAAATAAGAACAATTTCAACAATAGTATTTCTGACCAGCGTTTTTGTTCTTGTATTAACACTAAGCCTGCTGTAGAATAAAATTTGTTCCATGTGACAGAAATGCTACCTGCATGTTACTTTAAGTTCTACCTTTCCATCTCCCCCACCCTCCTCCTCTGTCAATTTCAAAAGTCAGGTCTGTTTTTTAGAGAAGAATCACACACATGCCCAACCTTCCTGTTCTCCTCTGCAAAACCAGGTTTCAGAAGTGAAGGGGTGAAAGCAGAGAAGCCGAGGCAAGGACCATCCCCAAACCCAGCAGAGGCAGACAAGCACACAACTCAAAACAGTATCATCCCTGTTGCATTCTGGATTCATTTCAACTTCCAGTTAACTGACAAATGAACCATAAGAATTCTCTTCCAAGTGAACTTCCCAGGTAGAAAGTCTACTGATGTTCAGTTGCTTGCCCATTAGATTGCCTTTAACAAAAGCCTTCATTTCAGGTGATTGTTTATTTTCTTCCAATAGTTTGAACAGTCACAATTCTCACATTTTACAAATACTCACTATAAATTATACTGGTGTGACTTTACAAATGAAGTCCTGTGTAGTTCTGACAACAGTAAAATTTTTCTGCTTTGTGATGGTTTCTTCTACTTTTGGCATGATATTTACATTCCCAAACCTGACAGACACAATCATAGTTGGTCTTGGCATTCACTGTTGTGTGATTCTGGCTCGTATGTTCATTCATGTACTCCGTCTTAAAGAATTCCCTCTGGTTGTTACTGCTTTTCAACATGATTTTGTTTTTACGTACTGCTTCATGCCAAAATCCAAAATATTTTGTTACAGATGTGTGAAACTAATTTATTTTAGTACATTACAAGATAATTCAGTATCAGTTCTTTGAATTTATAAATAGAAATTAATTTTTTCTTCCCTTCATTCTCCTGTTCTACACGCTTACATTTACTTCTGTATCTTTTCTTACGTGACCATCTTTGGCTGGAATCTCTTTTCTAATTTGCACACTCACTATCTCATGCTCTTTAAAGTATTTTTACTAGCAGATCCATAAACTCACTTGTAATTCCAAGAGCCTTATAATTCCCCCATCACCAATAATATGCAATGGAGATCTGCCTATATTTTGCCCAGCAGGATTATAATTTTCTTTTTAATTTCTTTTTATGCTGAGCTGACGATATTGCGCTTATAATAGTTGATTAAAAACAAAACAAAACAAAACAAAACAACAAACAACCAAACAAAACAACCTCTTTTAATCTGGGGAACAAAAGACAAGTGAGTGAAATAGAGATAACAAATGAGAAGTTCTCAAGGTCCAAGAAACAGTTGTAGTAAATCCGCAGCAGAAAGCCCTCCCTTACCTCACATGAATGCAGCTGTCGTACATAGTTACCATAAACATTGCAGGCAGCTCATTTATACACATTTCTGTGAAGAGTCCAAGGACAAGAGACATCCAAGTTGTGCAAGGCTGACCCTCAAGTAAAGAGATACCAAGAATTAAAATCTCTCTACCGTGGTACATCATACAATTGGAAAACTTCACATTCGTTTGTAGGGATGACAAGAATATTAGTTCTTCCTTCCACATTCTTGTTCTATATCATTTTCCAGTATCACCCATTCCTGTAGATAAACTAGAATTGAATATCATACCTTTTGTTTGTTGAACAGAACTCCAGACATTACTCTTTAATGCCAAGCTTTATCAAAATGTTACTGTTGTATAAGCATATGGTTGTTACTGTACTGCTAGCAAGTCTTTTAAAGTTACATGAATTTACAAATCATTATAAAAGAGAAGGCGAATGGGACTGTGTGCCTTCTATTGCAGAAACAGAACAGATATTTCACACAACTGTTGGAATTGTTAGTGCTCTGGAAACAAGGATGCAAAACAAAAGTTGAAGAAACTGGCTTGTAATAAATTAGCAAAGTCAGTGAAATAGAAAATTACAAGTCAAAAATTAGTAGTTAATTAAGAAAAACACATTCTATTCAGTATGTGGATTGTGCAAATAAGGTTTGATTTAGTGAATGTACCCTTTTTCTATCTATTAGCAGCTCAAACAACTGCATAAATAGTAACTATTGGTAAATGCAACTATCATTTTTAAAAAGACCAATGTTACCACAGTGACTTTACAGGGAAAAATCATGTGAAGTCATGACTGAGAAGGTCAGGAAAGTCAGCCTTACATTATGCTTGTTTTTCCACAGTAGAAGAAAAGGAGTAACTGTCACATTCACAGAACATAACTGGGGAGGGGGAAACTCTTATTAGATGATCAAATAAATGCAAATAAATGCATAATCCAAACTAGCCAGTGGAGGCAAAATCTTTTGGCTGTTATTGATGGCGTAAATCCCGAGAACCAATGAGAAAGCTTAGTACAAATTAAGCAAGGGATTCTAGGATAGGGGCTTTTCAAATAGCCAACTGCAATCTGGGTTGGACTGAGAGTGAATTTTGATTTCAGATATGCCAATGTACACATCTTTCAAATTCCTTTGTGAGGGAACTTAAATTTACCTTTTCTCTGTAGAAAATTACTGTTCCAGAATTCTGATGTATATTCTCCAAGGTGTGCCAACTCTATGTCAAGACTGACTTAATTTAAAAAAAATGAAAAGTACTTGCTTCAGTCTTGTTACAAATTCTTACAAGAAGTTTCCAAGTACATTTAGAACATGTTTAGAAATGTTTTGGCAAACCCTGAGAAGGAGTGATAGTCACTTAATAATAAGTTTCCATGCAAATGGAGCTCTTTTCATTGTCAGGACATGAAATTGAAGCAAGATTCCTACTTATTCATTCAGTTTTCCATAGAAATCAGTGTCATCCTTCAGAAGTCAGAAATGGCCTACTCAAAATGAATTTGTGCTTAAGATTTCTAATATATTTGTCATAAAGTATCAGCATTTTGGAAAAAAAAACAAACAAAACAATAAAGTATCAAGATGTTATAACATCTCTAAATAGAACAAAATTTCAGATTCCTTAGGATATTATTTGCCTTAGCATGGTGCTTTAACCCATTATTAAAGTCAAGATAAGGAACCTAGAAGGGAAAGAATACACAAGAGATTGGCATATCTTTGCAGACCCCAGAAAGCTCTGTTAATGTGGATAGACATGGCTTTATTCCTCATGGATGTTCCATGAAATAGAAGATAATATCTGCAGTACCATGTCTCTTCACTTCTTATATAGAAATAAATATTTCCTCTCTGTAAGAAAACCTTAAGACATGGCAAGAATGTGTATTTACCTGACAAGAATTCTGCCACTTTAAAAAGCCTTTTTAATGACAGTTTCTTTTTTATGAGTTTCTCAAAATGAGACTTTTAAAAGTAGTAATTTTTATTGAAATTTAGTTTTCAAGACTCTTAAAATAATCAGGCATTACATACTACCATAGTATCTCTACAAGGTTTTAACATGCTGAGGACGACTAATGCATGATGGAAGTTTCAATGCAACCAACAAAGCCAAAGTATCCTTAATTGATAATCCTACATAAAAATAAAACCCCGTTTATATCCCTAAAAACATCCATTTGGAAAACTACTGAATGTTGCATTCTAGGTGCACATGTAAACCACTAATATGTGGCTTAGTATTGCTCTAGCTAAAATTTGCACATTGAGTTTTAATAACATCAGTCATCACACAGGAACCATGCTAATTATTACAACTCCTACCCTAGATGCACCTGTACATCAAAGACTTCTCAAAATCCAAACAAAACCAACCCCCCCCAACTCCCCCCAAAAAACCAAACCAAACCAAAAACACACTAAAAAAACCCCAACGAAACAAAACCTAGTGATCAAAACTGTCTTGCAGGATAAGAAATATCAACCCAATGTTCAATAATGACAATTCTCAGGCAAAAGCCTCTCCCCAACAAGGGCAACAATGTTACAGGTATAACACAGATCATTTCAGTTTTAATTTATCTTAACATATTAGAGAGAAGAATTAGGCATAGTGTCTAGAAGTTACCACTTTGGGAAAGAAAGCAAGCAAAGACCAATGAAAAAAAAAATAGTGATGTCCCCTCACTCCCAGGTAGTTCTGGCAATGACGATCTATATGTGACAGATCCACAAGCTTTGCTACAGCAATATTATTATATGTCATAGCATTCTACATTTGACATTCATTGAAGTTGTTTCCTGGAAATGGATTAAAAGATTGACATTGCTCAAAAGAAATGGCATCATTCAAATGAAAATACAATTAACTTTATTTTTTCTTCTATAATTATCTTTGGTGAATTTTTAATGTAAACTACTAAAAAAAAAAATCAGGCATGATTTAAGAACACATTATATTAAGCAGGTATGTAGGTATGTGCAAGGAGAATAAATTTCGTCCTCTCTCAGCACATGACTGAACTGAGAGGTTAATAGTGTTTCTCTTTAAATAAATTACCTCCTGGTGACAGTTTCACTTGTAGGAAATGAATCATGAAGCAATGATATCATGGTAATGGCTGAGTATCATTCATATTATTTAAGATGCAAAATGCTACAAAACGTATGGAAACATTACGCTCAAGTACTCGAGATAAAAACTGGGAACATTCCAGCAGAGAGTCTTTCTTGTTCCTTCAGCTGCTTAACTGAAATACAGACAATGCCTGTAAAACTACAGATTAAAAATACAGTGATGATCAATGGAATTTATTTACACACAAAGAAACACACAAGGGGAAAGGGTAATAACTCAGACATTTGTTAAGAATACTGCATCTCCTCACTACAATCACTCGCTGACCTGTCCTGTTCTATTTTCAAAATTTTAAAGAAGTGGTTTGTTACTGATTAAAACTTTCACATTCAATCAAAATCTTTAGAAGAGGAAAATAGAGAATACACTGTGAATTCATCTTTGCATTTGCCAGTCCTGGTCAGGGTTAAACATTCTGATATAATAATACAATACATTAGAGAAAGCTACTTTTATATGTATGCTATACATGCTAAATATCTCTCTATATATTTAGCATTAAAAATATCACACTGTAAACTCATGACCAAGACAAAAATTACCTTTTCTTTGGCTGTGGCCTCACATGAGTCTTCAAGAAAAAGTTTAGCCAAATTCTTTTTCAATAGAATTTGTTTATCCTTATATGTTTTATGTGTTGGTTCTGGTTTACTGGACTTTGTTAGTCTTCCATACCTATATTTATACCAGTTCCACTGCCTTTAGCTCAGTTATTCTCTATTCATTGTTATACATCAAGTCTCCAGTAACTGTAAGTCTGATCAATGACACAACTATGTAAATCAATCAAAGCTACACTGAGGATCATGTAAGAAGTCCATCTTTTATGGTTCACTTGAGCTCTTGAAAAGCATTTGAATGAGAGGAGGACAGTTACATGAGGACATGTCATGGTTACAGGGGCTGGGACCAGTGTATCCTTATGTGGGTAGAACCAAAACTGGGTATTCTATACTCTCTATGTCAGTGCTCATGGGCTGTTAAGAAAATCATGGGTAGCAGCTGCCCAGGACAGACCTCACACCCCAGGCTATAACAGATAAGGAAAGAGGTTCAAGGTCAGGGGAGATGTTAACACCTTCCCACCCAGCAGGAGTCCTCCTCCCTGTTCATGGGCCCATCCATGCCTCGCCCCATGACTCATACAGAGCTCCCCCCAGGAGCTATTTCTGTTTAATGGACCATCAAGGACCCACTGCATGACTCATAGACTGATATCAACCCATTGTGAGATGCTCCACCCAGGGGGAGGAGCCAAGTGCTCCCACCTGGATATAAACTGGGGTTCAGTACAGCACGGGGGGTCTTACCCACTGGATTTCCAGAGGACAAGAGCTACCAGATCTTTTCTACGAGACCACTGTTTCATCTGGACTGCTACCACCACCCTAACTACAGAGTATCAGGTTGTATTCTGACTCTGTCTGTGGTTTTTCTTTGTATTATTGCTTTTATTTTTTTTCTTATTAAATTGTTTTTCTGACTTGGAGTCTCTCACTGGTTTGTTTTCAAACCATTACAGGACACCTATGACTTCCACTGAAACCAGTGCATAATGCTGACTCTGCTATGAGATGATACACCTTACGTATGCAAACTGTGGTGTACTGGTATCTTAGCTGTGGTAAATTCTTACAACTTCACTGGCTTACAGCTCAGGGGCTGTTAAGTTCAAACTCACACTAAAGAAACTGTACAAAAGACAGTTTGGGTTGATATAAAAGGATTTCATTATTACATAATCTCTTTTGAATTAGAGGAGGTTATCCATTATTTCTTGTTCTAACTCGGCATTACTTTCAGACAGGTTTGAAGCTTCGGTACGTGCTTGTGGTGGTTTAAACCACTTT